>NC_136330.1:7689657-7694601 GCF_964198595.1 Lampetra fluviatilis
GTATAGTGTGTGTGGTGCACCTGGCCTGGCACAGACGCCGTGGTGACGTCACCGCCACTTAGTGGCGAATGGCGGTTGTTGTTGTTGTTGTTGTATGTGATGTGCGTGTGTGTTGTGTGTATGTTGTTTATGTTGTGCGTGTGTGTTGTGTGTATGTTGTTTATGTTGTGCGTGTGTGTTGTGTGTGATTTATGTGATGTGTGTGATGTGTTGTGTGTGATGTGCGTGTGTGTGTTGTATATGTTGTGTGTGATGTGCGTGTGTGTGTTGTATATGTTGTGTGTGTGTTGTATATGTTGTGTGATGTGTGTGGTGTGTGTGTTGTATATGTTGTGTGTGATGTGTGTGTGTTGTATATGTTGTGTGTGATGTGTGTGTGTGTTGTATATGTTGTGTGTGTGTGTTGTATATGTTGTGTGTGATGTGTGTGTGTTGTATATGTTGTGTGTGATGTGTGTGTGTTGTATATGTTGTGTGTGATGTGTGTGTGTTGTATATGTTGTGTGTGATGTGTGTGTGTTGTATATGTTGTGTGTGATGTTTGTGTGTGTTGTATATGTTGTGTGTGATGTGCGTGTGTGTTGTATATGTTGTGTGTGATGTGCGTGTGTGATGTGCGTGTGTGTGTTGTATATGTTGTATGTGTGGTGTGATGTGCATGTGTGATGTGTGTGTTGTATATGTTGTGTGGTGTGATGTGTGTGTGTGTTGTATATGTGTGGTGTGATGTGCGTGTGTGATGTGTGTGTTGTATATGTTGTGTGTGATGTGTGTGTATGTTGTATATGTTGTATGTGTGGTGTGATGTGTGTGTTGTATATGTTGTGTGGTGTGATGTGCGTGTGTGATGTGTGTGTGGTGTGTGATGTGCATGTGTGTTGTGTGTGTGTGTTGTGTGTGATATCCGTGTGTGTTGTGTGTGGCACGAGTGTTGCCTGCGTGTTGTGTGTGTGTTGTGTGTGTTGTGTGTGATGTGTTGTGTGTGTGATGTGATGTGCGTGTGTGTTCTGTGTGTGTTGTGATGTGTGTGTTGTGTGTGATGTGATTTGTGTGTTGTGTGTGTGATGTGCGTGTGTGTTCTGTGTGTGTTGTGATGTGCGTGTGTGTTGTGTGTGTTGTGATGTGCATGTGTGTTGTGTGTGATATCCGTGTGTTTTGTGTGTGGCATGAGTGTTGCCTGTGTGTGTGTGTGTGGTGTGTGTGTGTGGTGTGTGATGTGTGTGTGTGTGGTGTGTGTGTGTGGTGTATGTGTTGTGTGTGGTGTGTGTGTGTGTTGAGTGTGTGTTGTGTGTTGAGTGTGTGTTGTGTGTTGAGTGCATACGGGACGCGTGCTCTATACCCCCCCTGCAAGCATCAACGTCAGCACAGAGCCAACGGGGTTGTGGGAGGTAGTGGGGTGGAAGTGACGAGTTAGTAGGTGGGTGCCTTGTGGGGTTCCTGATGGCCGTGTTGGACACCGCTGAGATCCTGGGCACCGCGGTGGCTAGGAGATGTTGACTACCTCGCCTGGTGTGCAGGAGGTCGTGGGTTCGATCCAAACCCTGACGCCTGCTGTATATTTGGAGTTTGCGTCTCTCTCTCATCATCTTCATCACGGTGGCTAGGAGATGTTGACTACCTCGCCTGGTATACAGGAGGTCGTGCCTTCGATCCCGACCCTGTCGCCTGCTGCTGTATAATTTGGAGTTTGCGTGTCTCCCTCTCCCCGTTGACGCGTGGATTTTTCCATAAACTCGCATCGAGACCCATTGACTTGCATGGACTGAGTTGTGATTGAGTTCTCAAGTGCAGCGAGTTTGCGATCTCAGCGCGGTCACCTGGACGAGGAGGAGGAGGGAGCTGGGAGCAGGAAGGGGGTCAGTGGAGGAGGGGGGTAGGAGGAGGGGGGTAGGGGGGGTTCAAGGTAGGGGGTAGGAGAGGGGTAGGAAGGGGGTGGTAGGACCAGGGGGTAGGGGGTGGTTTAGGTAGGGGGTAGGTGGAGGGGGGGGGTAGGAGGGGGGTGGTAGAAGGAGGGGGTTAGGAGGAGGAGGTAGGAGGAGGGGGTGGGAGGAGGAGGGGGTTAGGAGGAGGGGGGGGGTTAGGAGGAGGGGGGGGTTAGGAGGAGGGGTTAGGAGGAGGGGGTGGTAGGAGGGGGGGGGGGTGGGAGGAGGAGGGGGTTAGGAGGAGGGGGGGGTTAGGAGGAGGGGTTAGTAGGAGGGGGTTAGGAGGAGGGGGTGGGAGGAGGAGGGGGTGGGAGGAGGAGGGGGTGGGAGGAGGGGGGTGGTAGGAGGGGGGTGGTAGGGGGGGGGTGGTAGGAGCAGGGGGTAGGGGGGGGTTTAGGTAGGAGGTAGGGGGTAGGAGGGTGATAAGAAGGGGGTGGTAGGAGGAGGGGGGTAGGAGGAGAGGGGGTTAGGAAGAGGAGGGGGGTAGGAGGGGGGTAGGCGGAGGGGGTTAGGGGGGGTTGGGAGGAGGGGGTGGGAGGAGGAGGAAGGGGGTAGCCATCCTTTCCTGCAGCCCCACGTCGCATCAGATTAGAGGGGGTGGGAGAGGGTGACCCTCCACTGGTATGTGAGTGGGTGAGGGGTGAGCGGGGTGTGTGGGTGAGGGGTGTGTGTGTGGGTCAGTAGGTGTGTGGGTGAGGGGTGTGTATGGTGTGTGTCTGTGTGTGTGGGTGAGGGGTGTGTGTGTGTCAGTGGGTGTGTGGGTGAGCGTGTATGGGTGGACGTGTCTGTGTGTGTGTCAGTAGGTGTGTGGTGTGTGTGTATGGTGAGTAGGTGTCGGTGTGTGTGTGGTGAGTAGGTGTGTGGTGTGTGTGTGTGTGTGGTGAGTAGGTGTGTGGTGTGTGTGTGTGGTGAGTAGGTGTGTGGTGTGTGTGTGTGGTGAGTAGGTGTCTGTGTGTGTGTGTGGGTAGCGGTAGCGTCGTGGTTTGCGCGCTGCACTACGAACCTGGCGATCCGAGTTCGATTCCCACTCATGGCCAACACCACAGTGACGAATATCTGAACCGGTGGTGGGCCTCACCTAGGTCGACTCAGCCTAAAATACGTACCTGGAGCAGTGTGTAGTCAACATCGCCACTTGGGAGACAAAGGCGGCCGGGCGTGGTGCTGGCCACTCGCTAACAGCACTTGCCCCAACAGTCTCTTGAAGGCTACACGGGGGATCTTTGTCTTTGTAATTTGTATCAGTGAGCCGACACTCACACGTACACACAAAGACAAAGATCCCCCGTATAGCCTTAGACTGTAGGGGCAAGTGCTGTTAGCGAGCACCTATGAAGGCCGGCACGGTACACGAGGGGGTGGGTGGCCAACACCACGCCCGGCCGCCTTTGTCTCCCCAGTGGCGATGTTTACACACCGCACCAGATACTCATTTGAGGCTGAGTCGACCTAGGGGAGGCCCTGTTCAGATAATCGTCACCGGTGTTGGCCGTGAGTGGGAATCGAACCCGGGTCGCCGAGTTCATAGCGCAGCGTAGCACTAACCACTACACTACCACTCCCCACACACTCACACACTCACACACACACATACACACACATACCACACACACACACACCACACACACACACCACACACCACACACACACACCACACACCACACACATACACACTCCACACACACACCACACACACATACACACACTACACACACACATACACACACTACACACACACATACACACTCCACACACACCACACACACATACCACACACCACGCACACACCACACACCACACACACATACACACACCACACACACATACACACACTACACACACACCACACACTCACACACCACACACACCCCACACACACACCACACACACATACACACACCACACCACACACACAGAAGCACACCACACACACACCACACACACACCACACACACACCACTCACACCACACACACACCACACACACACCACTCACACCACACACACCACACACACATACACACACACCACACACACATACAACCACACACACACCACTCACACCACTCACACCACACACACCACACACACCACACACACATACACACACACCACACACACACACCACACACACATACAACGACACACACACCACACACACACACCACACACACACCATACACACTACACACACACCACACACACACCACACACACACACCACACACACAGAGGCACACCACACACACATCACACATACGCCACACACACACCACACATACCACACAAACACACACCACACACACCACACACACACCACACACACACACCACACACTCACACCATACACACACACCACACACATACCACACACACCACACACACCACACACACACACACACCACACGCACATCCACACACCCACACACACACAGAGGCACACCTTTAATAAGTTAGTGATATCACTGATACCCACCTTGTGATACGTTTACAGCCTTTTGTAAATCCACTGCTGGATGGGAGCGAGCCCGTGGGTGATCGCGCTGACGACTGCACGGCCGATGCACCCCCGGCCCTTAATAGGTGCTCGCTGACAGCACTTGCCCCCACAGCCTGCGAGGCTGTACGGAGTTTAGGGCCGGGATGCTTCGAGTCCCTGGGTCCCTGCGGTCCGAATCTGCAGCGGCATTCCCTCCTCCTCCTCATTCACGACCTTGACGGAGCCGCAAGTTTGGCTGTCCGCGAATCGCATCTGGAACTCTCCACGCGACTTCTGCGTCGAGAGAGAGGGAGATGAAGCGGTGAGAGACGAAGTGATGAGAGATAAAGCGATGAGAGATACAGTGATGAGATGTATTATTTACGTAATGATTTAATGACATTTATTAAGCCAAAGTGCTATTGACGAGCGCCTCCGGAACGCTCCCCTCGCGACTACCAAGGGGATACTCTACGCATCCTTCATGTTGACAATATTCTTGGGTGTGGAGCGGTGGGGGGAGAGATGACGATCACGGTGGTGGC
>NC_136330.1:7694801-7817301 GCF_964198595.1 Lampetra fluviatilis
GGGTAGGAGGAGGGGGGTAGGCGGAGGGGGTTTGGGGGGGTTGGGAGGAGGGGGGGTGGGAGGAGGAGGAGGAGGAAGGGGGTAGCCATCCTTTCCTGCAGCCCCACGTCGCATCAGATTAGAGGGGGTGGGAGAGGGTGACCCTCCACTGGTATGTGAGTGGGTGAGGGGTGAGCGGGGTGTGTGGGTGAGGGGTGTGTGTGTGGGTCAGTAGGTGTGTGGGTGAGGGGTGTGTATGGTGTGTGTCTGTGTGTGTGGGTGAGGGGTGTGTGTGTGTCAGTGGGTGTGTGGGTGAGCGTGTATGGGTGGACGTGTCTGTGTGTGTGTCAGTAGGTGTGTGGTGTGTTGGTGAGTAGGTGTGTGGTGTGTGTGTATGGTGAGTAGGTGTGTGGTGTGTGTGTATGGTGAGTAGGTGTCTGTGTGTGTGTGGTGAGTAGGTGTGTGTGTGTGGTGAGTAGGTGTGTGGTGTGTGTGTATGGTGAGTAGGTGTGTGGTGTGTGTGTATGGTGAGTAGGTGTCTGTGTGTGTGTGGTGAGTAGGTGTGTGGTGTGTGTGTGTGGTGAGTAGGTGTGTGGTGTGTGTGTGTGGTGAGTAGGTGTGTGGTGTGTGTGTGTGTGTGGTTAGTAGGTGTGTGGTGTGTGTGTGTGTGTGGTGAGTAGGTGTGTGGTGTGTGTGTGTGTGTGGTGAGTAGGTGTGTGGTGTGTGTGTGTGTGTGGTGAGTAGGTGTGTGGTGTGTGTGTGTGTGTGGTGAGTAGGTGTGTGGTGTGTGTGTGTGGTGAGTAGGTGTGTGGTGTGTGTGTGTGGTGAGTAGGTGTGTGGTTTGTGTGTGTGGTGAGTAGGTGTCTGTGTGTGTGTGGGTAGCGGTAGCGTCGTGGTTTGCGCGCTGCACTACGAACCTGGCGATCCGAGTTCGATTCCCACTCATGGCCAACACCACAGTGACGAATATCTGAACCGGTGGTGGGCCTCACCTAGGTCGACTCAGCCTAAAATACGTACCTGGAGCGGTGTGTAGTCAACATCGCCACTTGGGAGACAAAGGCGGCCGGGCGTGGTGCTGGCCACTCGCTAACAGCACTTGCCCCAACAGTCTCTTTAAGGCTACACGGGGGATCTTTGTCTTTGTAATTAGTATCAGTGAGCCGACACTCACACGTACACACAAAGACAAAGATCCCCCGTATAGCCTTAGACTGTAGGGGCAAGTGCTGTTAGCGAGCACCTATGAAGGCCGGCACGGCACACGAGGGGGTGGGTGGCCAACACCACGCCCGGCCGCCTTTGTCTCCCCAGTAGCGATGTTTACACACCGCACCAGATACTCATTTGAGGCTGAGTCGACCTAGGGGAGGCCCGGTTCAGATAATCGTCACCGGTGTTGGCCGTGAGTGGGAATCGAACCCGGGTCGCCGAGTTCATAGCGCAGCGTAGCACTAACCACTACACTACCACTCCCCACACACTCACACACTCACACACACACATATACACACACACACCACACACACACCACACACACCACACACCACACACACACATACACACTCCACACACACACCACACACACATACACACACTACACACACCACACACACATACCACACACACCACGCACACACCACACACACACATACACACACCACACACACACCACACACACATCACACACACATACACACATACACACACTACACACACACCACACACACATACACACACCACACCACACACACAGAGGCACATTACACATACGCCACACACACACCACACACACACCACACACACCACACACACCACACACACACCACTCACACCACTCACACCACACATACCACACACATATACACACACACCACACACACACACACCACACACACACCACACACACACCACTCACACCACTCACACCACACACACCACACACACATACAGACATACACACACACCACACACACATACACACACACCACACACACATACACACACACCACACACACATACAACCACACACACACCACACACACACACCACTCACACCACTCACACCACACACACCACACACACATACACACACACCACACACACACCACACACACATACAACGACACACACACCACACACACACACCACACACACACCATACACACACTACACACACACCACACACTCACACACCACACACACACCACACACACACCACACACACACACCACACCACACACACAGAGGCACACCACACACACATCACACATACGCCACACACACACCACACACACCACACAAACACACACCACACACACACCACACACACACACCACACACTCACACCATACACACACACCACACACATACCACACACACCACACACACCACACACACACACCACACACACATCCACACACACACACACAGAGGCACACCTTTAATAAGTTAGTGATATCACTGATACCCACCTTGTGATACGTTTACAGCCTTTTGTAAATCCACTGCTGGATGGGAGCGAGCCCGTGGGTGTTCGCGCTGACGACTGCACGGCCGATGCACCCCTGGCCCTTAATAGGTGCTCGCTGACAGCACTTGCCCCCACAGCCTGCGAGGCTGTACGGAGTTTTAGGGCCGGGATGCTTCGAGTCCCTGGGTCCCTGCGGTCCGAATCTGCAGCGGCATTCCCTCCTCCTCCTCCTCATTCACGACCTTGATGGAGCCGCAAGTTTGGCTATCCGCGAATCGCATCTGGAACTCTCCACGCGACTTCTGCGTCGAGAGAGAGGGAGATGAAGCGGTGAGAGACGAAGTGATGAGAGATAAAGCGATGAGAGATACAGTGATGAGATGTATTATTTACGTAATGATTTAATGACATTTATTAAGCCAAAGTGCTATTGACGAGCGCCTCCGGAACGCTCCCCTCGCGACTACCAAGGGGATACTCTACGCATCCTTCATGTTGACAATATTCTTGGGTGTGGAGCGGTGGGGGGAGAGATGACGATCACGGTGGTGGCGGTGATCATGGGAGGGAGGGAATTCCAGAGTGGAGCCGTGCGGGTGAAGAAGCAGAGGGAGAAGCAAGCGGTGTGACTTGCAGTGTGGTGGACTTGTGGGTGGGTGAGTGAGAGAATGGGTGAGTAGGTGGGTGAGCCGGTGGGTGAGTAAGTGGGAGAGACAATGGGTGAGAGAATGGGTGAGTGGATGGGTAGGTGAGTGTCTGAATGATCGAGTGAGTGAATGACCGTTTTTTTGTGATCTAGTGTGGTGAATGGGTGAGCGAGCGAGCGAGTGAATGAGAGTATGAGTGGCTGAGTGAGTGAATGAGGGGGTGAGGGGATGAGTGTGTTGTGATCTGCATTGTGGTGAGTGAGTGAGCGAGTGGATGAGCGTTTTTTGTGATCTAAAGTGTGGTGAATGGATGAGCGAGCGGGTGAATGTGAGTGAGCGAGCGAGTGAGTGAGTGACTGAGCGGGCAAGTGAATGCGTGTGTTGTGACCTGCCTTGTGGTGAGGTGAGTGAGCGGGTGGGTGAGTGAGCGGGTGAGTGGGTGAGTGTGTTGTTGTGATCTGCATTGTGGTGAGTGAGTGAGCGGGTGAGTGAGTGAGCGGGTGAGTGAGTGAATGAGTGGCTGAGTGAGCGAGTGAGTGGATGAGTGTGTTGTTGTGATCTGCATTGTGGTGAATGGGTGAGTGAGCGAGTGAATGAGAGTATGAGTGGCTGAGTGAGCGAGTGAGTGAGTGACTGAGCGGGTGAGTGGATGAGTGTTGTGACCTGCATTGTGGTGAGGTGAGTGAGCGGGCGAATGGGTGAGTGTGTTGTTGTGATCTGCATTGTGGTCAGTGAGTGAGCAAATGAGTAGATGAGCGTTTTTTGTGATCTAAAGTGTGGTGAATGGGTGAGCAAGCGAGCAAGTGAGTGAGTGGCTGAGTGAATGAGTGGCTGAGTGAGTGAGTGAATGAGCGGGTGAGTGGATGAGTGTGTTGTGACCTGCATTGTGGTGAGGTGAGTGAGTGGGTGAGTGAGTGAGCGAGTGAGTGAGTAAGCGGGTGAGTGAGTGAGCGGGTGAGTGAGCGAGCGAGTGAGCGGGCGGGCGAGTGGGTGAGTGTTTTGTTGTGACCTGCAGTGTGATGATGGATGAGACTCAACAATCGGTGTATGCTGTGGACCAATCCACAGCTTATTTCGCAAGCCACTGGGGAACTCTTCTCAACCAAGATTCAAAACGCATTTCTTCAGAAACGCCTTGCGTATGTTTCGTTCGTAATAATTCAAATGTTTCACGCGACATTCCATCCCAGGACCCCGAAGCGCGACGCATGAGAAGCAGGAAGAGAAAACACAACCCAGGTGGCAACCGGGTCGAACTGCAGAGGGAGGTGGGGGGGGGGGGGAGCGAGGCCACTTTGAACGAGATGGGGTTTCAAAGCGAACTGAAATATATCGAAGCGACTCCGACCGCCGCCCCGATTTCAAGCGGCGAAAGCTTCAGTTTGTGGCCCTTCCCAGCCCGCACCCCCGCTGAGCGCCGTTAGCCGCCACGTGCGGCGGTGTGAGAGGAGATCCACGTGCGGTGGTGTGAGAGGAGATCCACGTGCGGTGGTGTGAGAGGAGTTGCACGTGCGGTGGTGTGAGAGGAGTTGCACGTGCGGTGGTGTGAGGGGAGTTGCACGTGCGGTGGTGTGAGAGGAGTTGCACGTGCGGTGGTGTGAGAGGAGATCCACGTGCGGTGGTGTGAGGGGAGTTGCACGTGCGGTGGTGTGAGAGGAGTTGCACGTGCGGTGGTGTGAGGGGAGTTGCACGTGCGGTGGTGTGAGGGGAGTTGCACGTGCGGTGGTGTGAGGGGAGTTGCACGTGCGGTGGTGTGAGGGGAGTTGCACGTGCGGTGGTGTGAGAGGAGTTACACGTGCGGTGGTGTGAGGGGAGTTGCACGTGCGGTGGTGTGAGGGGAGTTGCACGTGCGGTGGTGTGAGGGGAGTTGCACGTGCGGTGGTGTGAGGGGAGTTGCACGTGCGGTGGTGTGAGGGGAGTTACACGTGCGGTGGTGTGAGGGGAGTTACACGTGCGGTGGTGTGAGGGGAGTTGCACGTGCGGTGGTGTGAGGGGAGTTACACGTGCGGTGGTGTGAGGGGAGTTGCACGTGCGGTGGTGTGAGGGGAGTTGCACGTGTGGTGGTGTGAGGGGAGTTGCACGTGCGGTGGTGTGAGGGGAGTTGCACGTGCGGTGGTGTGAGGGGAGTTACACGTGCGGTGGTGTGAGGGGAGTTGCACGTGCGGTGGTGTGAGAGGAGTTGCACGTGTGGTGGTGTGAGGGGAGTTGCACGTGCGGTGGTGTGAGAGGAGTTGCACGTGTGGTGGTGTGAGGGGAGTTACACGTGCGGTGGTGTGAGAGGAGTTGCACGTGTGGTGGTGTGAGGGGAGTTGCACGTGCGGTGGTGTGAGAGGAGTTACACGTGCGGTGGTGTGAGGGGAGTTGCACGTGCGGTGGTGTGAGAGGAGTTGCACGTGCGGCGGTGTGAGAGGAGTTGCACGTGCGGTGGTGTGAGAGGAGTTGCACGTGCGGTGGTGTGAGGGGAGTTACACGTGTGGTGGTGTGAGGGGAGTTACACGTGCGGCGGTGTGAGGGGAGTTACACGTGCGGCGGTGTGAGAGGAGTTGCACGTGCGGTGGTGTGAGAGGAGTTGCACGTGCGGTGGTGTGAGGGGAGTTACACGTGTGGTGGTGTGAGGGGAGTTGCACGTGTGGTGGTGTGAGGGGAGTTACACGTGCGGCGGTGTGAGAGGAGTTGCACGTGCGGTGGTGTGAGAGGAGTTGCACGTGCGGTGGTGCGAGAGGAGTTGCACGTGCGGTGGTGTGAGAGGAGTTACACGTGCGGCGGTGTGAGAGGAGTTGCACGTGCGGTGGTGCGAGAGGAGTTGCACGTGCGGTGGTGTGAGGGGAGTTGCACGTGCGGTGGTGCGAGAGGAGTTACACGTGCGGTGGTGTGAGAGGAGTTACACGTGCGGCGGTGTGAGAGGAGTTGCACGTGCGGTGGTGCGAGAGGAGTTGCACGTGCGGTGGTGCGAGAGGAGTTGCACGTGCGGTGGTGTGAGAGGAGTTGCACGTGCGGTGGTGTGAGGGGAGTTACACGTGCGGCGGTGTGAGAGGAGTTGCACGTGCGGTGGTGTGAGAGGAGTTGCACGTGTGGTGGTGTGAGGGGAGTTGCACGTGCGGTGGTGTGAGGGGAGTTACACGTGTGGTGGTGTGAGGGGAGTTGCACGTGTGGTGGTGCGAGAGGAGTTACACGTGCGGTGGTGTGAGAGGAGTTGCACGTGTGGTGGTGTGAGGGGAGTTACACGTGTGGTGGTGTGAGGGGAGTTACACGTGTGGTGGTGTGAGAGGAGTTGCACGTGTGGTGGTGTGAGGGGAGTTACACGTGCGGTGGTGTGAGAGGAGTTGCACGTGTGGTGGTGTGAGGGGAGTTACACGTGTGGTGGTGTGAGAGGAGTTGCACGTGTGGTGGTGTGAGGGGAGTTACACGTGCGGTGGTGTGAGAGGAGTTACACGTGCGGTGGTGCGAGAGGAGTTGCACGTGTGGTGGTGTGAGGGGAGTTACACGTGCGGTGGTGTGAGAGGAGTTGCACGTGTGGTGGTGTGAGGGGAGTTACACGTGCGGTGGTGTGAGGGGAGTTACACGTGCGGTGGTGCGAGAGGAGTTGCACGTGTGGTGGTGTGAGGGGAGTTACACGTGCGGTGGTGTGAGAGGAGTTGCACGTGCGGTGGTGTGAGGGGAGTTACACGTGCGGTGGTGTGAGAGGAGTTACACGTGCGGTGGTGTGAGGGGAGTTGCACGTGTGGTGGTGTGAGGGGAGTTGCACGTGTGGTGGTGTGAGGGGAGTTACACGTGCGGTGGTGCGAGAGGAGTTGCACGTGCGGTGGTGTGAGGGGAGTTACACGTGCGGTGGTGTGAGAGGAGTTGCACGTGCGGTGGTGTGAGGGGAGTTACACGTGCGGTGGTGTGAGAGGAGTTACACGTGCGGTGGTGTGAGGGGAGTTGCACGTGTGGTGGTGTGAGGGGAGTTGCACGTGTGGTGGTGCGAGAGGAGTTACACGTGCGGTGGTGTGAGAGGAGTTGCACGTGTGGTGGTGTGAGGGGAGTTACACGTGCGGTGGTGCGAGAGGAGTTGCACGTGTGGTGGTGTGAGAGGAGTTACACGTGCGGTGGTGTGAGGGGAGTTACACGTGCGGTGGTGTGAGGGGAGTTGCACGTGTGGTGGTGTGAGAGGAGTTACACGTGCGGTGGTGTGAGGGGAGTTGCACGTGCGGTGGTGTGAGGGGAGTTGCACGTGTGGTGGTGTGAGAGGAGTTACACGTGCGGTGGTGTGAGGGGAGTTACACGTGTGGTGGTGTGAGAGGAGTTGCACGTGTGGTGGTGCGAGAGGAGTTACACGTGCGGTGGTGTGAGGGGAGTTGCACGTGTGGTGGTGCGAGAGGAGTTACACGTGTGGTGGTGTGAGGGGAGTTGCACGTGTGGTGGTGCGAGAGGAGTTGCACGTGCGGTGGTGTGAGGGGAGTTACACGTGCGGCGGTGTGAGAGGAGTTGCACGTGCGGTGGTGTGAGAGGAGTTGCACGTGCGGTGGTGCGAGAGGAGTTGCACGTGCGGTGGTGTGAGGGGAGTTACACGTGCGGCGGTGTGAGAGGAGTTGCACGTGCGGTGGTGCGAGAGGAGTTGCACGTGCGGTGGTGTGAGGGGAGTTACACGTGCGGTGGTGCGAGAGGAGTTGCACGTGTGGTGGTGCGAGAGGAGTTACACGTGTGGTGGTGTGAGGGGAGTTGCACGTGTGGTGGTGCGAGAGGAGTTGCACGTGCGGTGGTGTGAGGGGAGTTACACGTGCGGCGGTGTGAGAGGAGTTGCACGTGCGGTGGTGTGAGAGGAGTTGCACGTGCGGTGGTGCGAGAGGAGTTGCACGTGCGGTGGTGTGAGGGGAGTTACACGTGCGGCGGTGTGAGAGGAGTTGCACGTGCGGTGGTGTGAGAGGAGTTGCACGTGCGGTGGTGCGAGAGGAGTTGCACGTGCGGTGGTGTGAGAGGAGTTACACGTGCGATGGTGTGAGGGGAGTTGCACGTGCGGTGGTGTGAGAGGAGTTGCACGTGCGGTGGTGTGAGGGGAGTTGCACGTGCGGTGGTGTGAGGGGAGTTACACGTGTGGTGGTGTGAGGGGAGTTGCACGTGCGGTGGTGTGAGAGGAGTTGCACGTGCGGTGGTGTGAGGGGAGTTACACGTGTGGTGGTGTGAGGGGAGTTGCACGTGTGGTGGTGTGAGGGGAGTTACACGTGCGGCGGTGTGAGAGGAGTTGCACGTGCGGTGGTGTGAGAGGAGTTGCACGTGCGGTGGTGCGAGAGGAGTTGCACGTGCGGTGGTGTGAGGGGAGTTGCACGTGCGGTGGTGTGAGAGGAGTTACACGTGCGGTGGTGTGAGAGGAGTTACACGTGCGGTGGTGTGAGAGGAGTTGCACGTGCGGTGGTGTGAGAGGAGTTGCACGTGCGGTGGTGTGAGGGGAGTTGCACGTGCGGTGGTGTGAGAGGAGTTGCACGTGCGGTGGTGTGAGAGGAGTTGCACGTGCGGTGGTGTGAGAGGAGTTGCACGTGCGGTGGTGTGAGGGGAGTTGCACGTGCGGTGGTGTGAGAGGAGTTGCACGTGCGGTGGTGCGAGAGGAGTTGCACGTGCGGCGGTGTGAGAGGAGTTGCACGTGCGGTGGTGTGAGAGGAGTTACACGTGCGATGGTGTGAGGGGAGTTGCACGTGCGGTGGTGTGAGAGGAGTTGCACGTGTGGTGGTGTGAGAGGAGTTGCACGTGCGGTGGTGTGAGGGGAGTTGCACGTGCGGTGGTGTGAGAGGAGTTGCACGTGCGGTGGTGTGAGAGGAGTTGCACGTGCGGTGGTGTGAGGGGAGTTGCACGTGCGGTGGTGTGAGGGGAGTTGCACGTGCGGTGGTGTGAGAGGAGTTGCACGTGCGGTGGTGTGAGAGGAGTTGCACGTGCGGTGGTGTGAGGGGAGTTGCACGTGCGGTGGTGTGAGAGGAGTTGCACGTGCGGTGGTGTGAGGGGAGTTGCACGTGCGGTGGTGTGAGGGGAGTTGCACGTGCGGTGGTGTGAGGGGAGTTGCACGTGCGGTGGTGTGAGAGGAGTTGCACGTGCGGTGGTGTGAGAGGAGTTGCACGTGCGGTGGTGTGAGAGGAGTTGCACGTGCGGTGGTGTGAGGGGAGTTGCACGTGCGGTGGTGTGAGAGGAGTTGCACGTGCGGTGGTGTGAGAGGAGTTGCACGTGCGGTGGTGTGAGGGGAGTTGCACGTGCGGTGGTGTGAGGGGAGTTGCACGTGCGGTGGTGTGAGAGGAGTTGCACGTGCGGTGGTGTGAGAGGAGTTGCACGTGCGGTGGTGTGAGGGGAGTTGCACGTGCGGTGGTGTGAGAGGAGTTGCACGTGCGGTGGTGTGAGGGGAGTTGCACGTGCGGTGGTGTGAGGGGAGTTGCACGTGCGGTGGTGTGAGGGGAGTTGCACGTGCGGTGGTGTGAGAGGAGTTGCACGTGCGGTGGTGTGAGAGGAGTTGCACGTGCGGTGGTGTGAGAGGAGTTGCACGTGCGGTGGTGTGAGGGGAGTTGCACGTGCGGTGGTGTGAGAGGAGTTGCACGTGCGGTGGTGTGAGAGGAGTTGCACGTGCGGTGGTGTGAGGGGAGTTGCACGTGCGGTGGTGTGAGAGGAGTTGCACGTGCGGTGGTGTGAGAGGAGTTGCACGTGCGGTGGTGTGAGAGGAGTTGCACGTGCGGTGGTGTGAGGGGAGTTGCACGTGCGGTGGTGTGAGAGGAGTTGCACGTGCGGTGGTGTGAGAGGAGTTGCACGTGCGGTGGTGTGAGGGGAGTTGCACGTGCGATGGTGTGAGGGGAGTTGCACGTGCGGTGGTGTGAGAGGAGTTGCACGTGCGGTGGTGTGAGGGGAGTTGCACGTGCGGTGGTGTGAGAGGAGTTGCACGTGCGGTGGTGTGAGAGGAGTTGCACGTGCGGTGGTGTGAGAGGAGTTGCACGTGCGGTGGTGTGAGGGGAGTTGCACGTGCGGTGGTGTGAGAGGAGTTGCACGTGCGGTGGTGTGAGAGGAGTTGCACGTGCGGTGGTGTGAGGGGAGTTGCACGTGCGGTGGTGTGAGGGGAGTTGCACGTGCGGTGGTGTGAGAGGAGTTGCACGTGCGGTGGTGTGAGGGGAGTTGCACGTGCGATGGTGTGAGGGGAGTTGCACGTGCGGTGGTGTGAGAGGAGTTGCACGTGCGGTGGTGTGAGGGGAGTTGCACGTGCGATGGTGTGAGGGGAGTTGCACGTGCGGTGGTGTGAGAGGAGTTGCACGTGCGGTGGTGTGAGGGGAGTTGCACGTGCGATGGTGTGAGGGGAGTTGCACGTGCGGTGGTGTGAGAGGAGTTGCACGTGCGGTGGTGTGAGGGGAGTTGCACGTGCGATGGTGTGAGGGGAGTTGCACGTGCGGTGGTGTGAGGGGAGTTGCACGTGCGGTGGTGTGAGGGGAGTTGCACGTGCGGTGGTGTGAGGGGAGTTGCACGTGCGGTGGTGTGAGAGGAGTTGCACGTGCGGTGGTGTGAGAGGAGTTGCACGTGCGGTGGTGTGAGGGGAGTTGCACGTGCGATGGTGTGAGGGGAGTTGCACGTGCGGTGGTGTGAGGGGAGTTGCACGTGCGGTGGTGTGAGGGGAGTTGCACGTGCGGTGGTGTGAGGGGAGTTGCACGTGCGGTGGTGTGAGGGGAGTTGCACGTGCGGTGGTGTGAGGGGAGTTGCACGTGCGGTGGTGTGAGGGGAGTTGCACGTGCGGTGGTGTGAGGGGAGTTGCACGTGCGGTGGTGTGAGGGGAGTTACACGTGCGGTGGTGTGAGGGGAGTTGCACGTGCGGTGGTGTGAGGGGAGTTGCACGTGCGGTGGTGTGAGGGGAGTTGCACGTGCGGTGGTGTGAGGGGAGTTACACGTGCGGTGGTGTGAGGGGAGTTGCACGTGCGGTGGTGTGAGGGGAGTTACACGTGCGGTGGTGTGAGGGGAGTTGCACGTGCGGTGGTGTGAGAGGAGTTGCACGTGCGGTGGTGTGAGGGGAGTTGCACGTGCGGTGGTGTGAGGGGAGTTGCACGTGCGGTGGTGTGAGAGGAGTTGCACGTGCGGTGGTGTGAGGGGAGTTACACGTGCGGTGGTGTGAGGGGAGTTGCACGTGCGGTGGTGTGAGGGGAGTTGCACGTGCGGTGGTGTGAGGGGAGTTACACGTGCGGCGGTGTGAGAGGAGTTACACGTGCGGTGGTGTGAGGGGAGTTACACGTGCGGCGGTGTGAGAGGAGTTACACGTGCGGTGGTGTGAGGGGAGTTACACGTGCGGTGGTGTGAGGGGAGTTACACGTGCGGTGGTGTGAGGGGAGTTTCTCGTGCGGTGGTGTGAGGGGAGTTACACGTGCGGTGGTGTGAGAGGAGTTACACGTGCGGTGGTGTGAGAGGAGTTACACGTGCGGTGGTGTGAGAGGAGTTACACGTGCGGTGGTGTGAGAGGAGTTGCACGTGCGGTGGTGTGAGAGGAGTTACACGTGCGGCGGTGTGAGAGGAGTTACACGTGCGGTGGTGTGAGAGGAGTTGCACGTGCGGTGGTGTGAGGGGAGTTACACGTGCGGTGGTGTGAGGGGAGTTACACGTGCGGTGGTGTGAGGGGAGTTACACGTGCGGTGGTGTGAGAGGAGTTGCACGTGCGGTGGTGTGAGGGGAGTTACACGTGCGGTGGTGTGAGGGGAGTTACACGTGCGGTGGTGTGAGGGGAGTTGCACGTGCGGTGGTGTGAGGGGAGTTGCACGTGCGGTGGTGTGAGAGGAGTTACACGTGCGGTGGTGTGAGGGGAGTTGCACGTGCGGTGGTGTGAGGGGAGTTACACGTGCGGTGGTGTGAGGGGAGTTGCACGTGCGGTGGTGTGAGAGGAGTTGCACGTGCGGTGGTGTGAGGGGAGTTACACGTGCGGTGGTGTGAGGGGAGTTGCACGTGCGGTGGTGTGAGGGGAGTTGCACGTGCGGTGGTGTGAGAGGAGTTGCACGTGCGGTGGTGTGAGAGGAGTTGCACGTGCGGTGGTGTGAGGGGAGTTACACGTGCGGTGGTGTGAGGGGAGTTGCACGTGCGGTGGTGTGAGGGGAGTTGCACGTGCGGTGGTGTGAGAGGAGTTACACGTGCGGTGGTGTGAGGGGAGTTGCACGTGCGGTGGTGTGAGGGGAGTTACACGTGCGGTGGTGTGAGGGGAGTTGCACGTGCGGTGGTGTGAGAGGAGTTGCACGTGCGGTGGTGTGAGGGGAGTTACACGTGCGGTGGTGTGAGGGGAGTTGCACGTGCGGTGGTGTGAGGGGAGTTACACGTGCGGTGGTGTGAGGGGAGTTGCACGTGCGGTGGTGTGAGGGGAGTTGCACGTGCGGTGGTGTGAGGGGAGTTGCACGTGCGGTGGTGTGAGAGGAGTTGCACGTGCGGTGGTGTGAGGGGAGTTACACGTGCGACGGTGTGAGAGGAGTTGCACGTGCGGTGGTGTGAGAGGAGTTGCACGTGCGGCGGTGTGAGAGGAGATCCACGTGCGGTGGTGTGAGAGGAGTTGCATGTGCGGTGGTGTGAGGGGAGTTGCACGTGCGGTGGTGTGAGAGGAGTTGCATGTGCGGTGGTGTGAGGGGAGTTGCATGTGCGGTGGTGTGAGGGGAGTTGCACGTGCGGTGGTGTGAGAGGAGTTGCATGTGCGGTGGTGTGAGAGGAGTTGCATGTGCGGTGGTGTGAGGGGAGTTGCATGTGCGGTGGTGTGAGAGGAGTTGCATGTGCGGTGGTGTGAGAGGAGTTGCATGTGCGGTGGTGTGAGAGGAGTTGCATGTGCGGTGGTGTGAGGGGAGTTGCATGTGCGGTGGTGTGAGGGGAGTTGCACGTGCGGTGGTGTGAGAGGAGTTGCATGTGCGATGGTGTGAGGGGAGTTACACGTGCGGTGGTGTGAGGGGAGTTGCACGTGCGGTGGTGTGAGAGGAGTTGCACGTGCGATGGTGTGAGGGGAGTTGCACGTGCGATGGTGTGAGGGGAGTTGCATGTGCGATGGTGTGAGGGGAGTTGCATGTGCGGTGGTGTGAGAGGAGTTGCACGTGCGGTGGTGTGAGAGGAGTTGCACGTGCGGTGGTGTGAGAGGAGTTGCACGTGCGGTGGTGTGAGAGGAGTTGCACGTGCGGTGGTGTGAGAGGAGTTACACGTGCGGTGGTGTGAGAGGAGTTGCACGTGCGGTGGTGTGAGAGGAGTTGCACGTGCGATGGTGTGAGGGGAGTTGCACGTGCGGTGGTGTGAGAGGAGTTGCACGTGCGGTGGTGTGAGAGGAGTTGCACGTGCGGTGGTGTGAGAGGAGTTGCATGTGCGGTGGTGTGAGAGGAGTTGCACGTGCGATGGTGTGAGGGGAGTTGCACGTGCGGTGGTGTGAGAGGAGTTGCACGTGCGATGGTGTGAGGGGAGTTGCACGTGCGGTGGTGTGAGAGGAGTTGCACGTGCGATGGTGTGAGGGGAGTTGCATGTGCGGTGGTGTGAGAGGAGTTGCACGTGCGGTGGTGTGAGGGGAGTTGCACGTGCGGTGGTGTGAGAGGAGTTGCACGTGCGATGGTGTGAGGGGAGTTGCACGTGCGGTGGTGTGAGAGGAGTTGCATGTGCGATGGTGTGAGGGGAGTTGCACGTGCGGTGGTGTGAGAGGAGTTGCACGTGCGGTGGTGTGAGAGGAGTTGCACGTGCGGTGGTGTGAGAGGAGTTGCACGTGCGGTGGTGTGAGGGGAGTTACACGTGCGGTGGTGTGAGAGGAGTTGCACGTGCGGTGGTGTGAGGGGAGTTACACGTGCGGTGGTGTGAGGGGAGTTACACGTGCGGTGGTGTGAGGGGAGTTACACGTGCGGTGGTGTGAGAGGAGTTGCACGTGCGGTGGTGTGAGGGGAGTTACACGTGCGGTGGTGTGAGAGGAGTTGCACGTGCGGTGGTGTGAGGGGAGTTACACGTGCGGTGGTGTGAGGGGAGTTACACGTGCGGTGGTGTGAGGGGAGTTACACGTGCGGTGGTGTGAGAGGAGTTGCACGTGCGGTGGTGTGAGAGGAGTTACACGTGCGGTGGTGTGAGAGGAGTTACACGTGCGGTGGTGTGAGGGGAGTTACACGTGCGGTGGTGTGAGAGGAGTTGCACGTGCGGTGGTGTGAGAGGAGTTGCACGTGCGGTGGTGTGAGAGGAGTTGCACGTGCGGTGGTGTGAGAGGAGTTGCACGTGCGGTGGTGTGAGGGGAGTTGCACATGCGGTGGTGTGAGGGGAGTTGCACGTGCGGTGGTGTGAGGGGAGTTACACGTGCGGTGGTGTGAGGGGAGTTGCACGTGCGGTGGTGTGAGGGGAGTTACACGTGCGGTGGTGTGAGGGGAGTTGCACGTGCGGTGGTGTGAGGGGAGTTGCACGTGCGGTGGTGTGAGGGGAGTTACACGTGCGGTGGTGTGAGGGGAGTTACACGTGCGGTGGTGTGAGGGGAGTTACACGTGCGGTGGTGTGAGGGGAGTTGCACGTGCGGTGGTGTGAGGGGAGTTACACGTGCGGTGGTGTGAGAGGAGTTGCACGTGCGGTGGTGTGAGAGGAGTTGCACGTGCGGTGGTGTGAGGGGAGTTGCACGTGCGGTGGTGTGAGAGGAGTTACACGTGCGGTGGTGTGAGAGGAGTTGCACGTGCGGTGGTGTGAGGGGAGTTACACGTGCGGTGGTGTGAGAGGAGTTGCACGTGCGGTGGTGTGAGAGGAGTTGCACGTGCGGTGGTGTGAGAGGAGTTACACGTGCGGTGGTGTGAGGGGAGTTGCACGTGCGGTGGTGTAAGAGGAGTTACACGTGCGGTGGTGTGAGAGGAGTTGCACGTGCGGTGGTGTGAGGGGAGTTGCACGTGCGGTGGTGTGAGAGGAGTTGCACGTGCGGTGGTGTGAGAGGAGTTACACGTGCGGTGGTGTGAGAGGAGTTACACGTGCGGTGGTGTGAGGGGAGTTGCACGTGCGGTGGTGTGAGGGGAGTTGCACGTGCGGCGGTGTGAGGGGAGTTGCACGTGCGGTGGTGTGAGGGGAGTTACACGTGCGGTGGTGTGAGGGGAGTTTCTCGTGCGGTGGTGTGAGAGGAGTTACACGTGCGGTGGTGTGAGAGGAGATCCACGTGCGGTGGTGTGAGAGGAGTTGCACGTGCGGTGGTGTGAGAGGAGATCCACGTGCGGTGGTGTGAGAGGAGTTGCACGTGCGGTGGTGAGAGGAGTTACACGTGCGGTGGTGTGAGGGGAGTTGCACGTGCGGCGGTGTGAGAGGAGTTGCACGTGCGGCGGTGAGAGGAGTTACACGTGCGGTGGTGTGAGGGGAGTTGCACGTGCGGTGGTGTGAGAGGAGTTGCACGTGCGGTGGTGTGAGAGGAGATCCACGTGCGGTGGTGTGAGAGGAGTTGCACGTGCGGTGGTGTGAGAGGAGATCCACGTGCGGTGGTGTGAGAGGAGTTTCACGTGCGGTGGTGTGAGAGGAGTTGCACGTGCGGTGGTGTGAGAGGAGTTGCACGTGCGGTGGTGTGAGAGGAGATCCACGTGCGGTGGTGTGAGAGGAGATCCACGTGCGGTGGTGTGAGAGGAGTTGCACGTGTGGTGGTGTGAGAGGAGTTGCACGTGCGGTGGTGTGAGGGGAGTTGCACGTGCGGTGGTGTGAGAGGAGATCCACGTGCGGTGGTGTGAGAGGAGTTGCACGTGCGGTGGTGTGAGAGGAGTTGCACGTGCGGTGGTCAGAGGAGATCCACGTGCGGCGGTGTGAGAGGAGTTGCACGTGCGGTGGTGTGAGGGGAGTTGCACGTGCGGTGGTGTGAGAGGAGATCCACGTGCGGTGGTGTGAGAGGAGTTGCACGTGCGGTGGTGTGAGAGGAGTTGCACGTGCGGTGGTCAGAGGAGATCCACGTGCGGCGGTGTGAGAGGAGTTGCACGTGCGGTGGTGTGAGAGGAGTTGCACGTGCGGTGGTGTGAGAGGAGTTGCACGTGCGGTGGTGAGAGGAGATCCACGTGCGGCGGTGTGAGAGGAGTTGCACGTGCGGTGGTGTGAGAGGAGTTACACGTGCGGTGGTGTGAGGGGAGTTACACGTGCGACGGTGTGAGGGGAGTTACACGTGCGGTGGTGTGAGAGGAGTTACACGTGCGACGGTGTGAGAGGAGTTACACGTGCGGCGGTAGTAGACTTGGGAGTGTAGCAGCGTCGGAGTGACGCGGGGAGGCACTTTGCGCTCGGTGGCGCTAACCGCGATGGTGATGGTCTGGTGATGGTCTGGTGATGGTGTGGTGATGGTCTGGTGATGGTCTGGTGATGGTCTGGTGATGGCCCCATCACCGTCATCGCCATCACCGCCGTCGTGTGGAATTGTACAGCAGCAGCAGCTGCAAGCCAAGTGCTCTAAAACGCGTGACGTTGATTCTACATATGGAGGGATGGGTGGGTGGGGGGGGCGTCGAGGGGGTCGGACGGTAATTATCCCTGCAGCGACTAATTAAGGCGGACACATTGGGGGGTGTGTGGAGTGGGGGGGTCTCCGTGTCGTCTCCTGCTCGAACGCTGACTCCCGGAGCTTCGATTAGCACGGTTGGCTTCGGTGGTGGTGGTGGTGGTGGTTGTAGTGGTGTGGTGAGATGGTGAGCGACGCTCACAACAACGAGCGGAGCGCCGGGTGGCTAAAGCACAGCAAGTTGGCACAGTAGGGGGCACAGGTGGTGCATCAGCCAGTCATTTCGGTCATCTCGGTCAGTCGACCCGTGGCACCTGCTGGGTCTGCCCCGTGACCTGCTGCCAGCGGGCGTTCGACACTTCACGTGGTGGCCTCAAGGTGCACTTGGCCTGGCACAAGCGTCGTGGTGACGTCACCGCCACTTAGTGGCGAATGGCGGTTGTTGTTGTTGTGAGATGGTGGATGCAGTGGTGGTGCAGTGGTGGTGTAGTGGTGATGCAGTGGTGGTGCAGTGGTGGTGTAGTGGTGATGCAGTGGTGGTGCAGTGGTGGTGTAGTGGTTGTAGTGGTGGTGTAGTGGTGGTTGTAGTGGTGTGGAGAGATGGTGGATGGTAGTGGTGGTGTGGTGGAGTGGTGGTGGTGTGGTGGTGGTGTAGTGGTGGTGTAGTGGTGGTTGTAGTGGTGGTGTGGTGGTGATGGTGGTTTTAGTGGTGGTGTAGTGGTGTGGAGAGATGGTGGGTGTAGTGGTGGTGTAGTGGTAGTGGTGGTGTAGTGGTGGTGTAGTGGTGGTGTGGTAGTGGTGGTGTAGTGGTGGTGTAGTGGTGGTGTAGTGGTGGTGTAGTGGTGGTGTAGTGGTAGTGTAGTGGTGGTGTAGTGGTGGTGTACGTGTGTTGAACATCTTTCGTACCACTGTACGTAGCCGACCATGCTAATCGGAATTGCGGGGGAAGGATAACAAACAAAACACTAAGAAGCAGTTTCTAAGGATGTGAGTTTTCAATGTCGATGATTTATAAGTGCAAAGCTCCCAGTGAAGAGTCGGTTTGTAGCAGACGCTGACTGTTTCGTCTCATCCATCATCACACTGCAGGTCACAATCAACTCATTCACAACTCACTCATTCACAACTCACTCATTCACAAACACACTCATTCACGTACTCACTCATCCACTCACTCGCCACAATGCAGGTCACAACAACTCACTCATTCACACACTCACTCATTTACAAACTCACTCACAAACAAACTCACCCACTCACTCACCACAATGCAGGTCACAACAAAAAAGTTCACCCACTCGCTCTCTCGCCCATTCTCTCACCCGCCCATTCTCTCACGCACCCACCCGCTCACCCACCCGCTCACCCACCCATTTCCTCAATATCGTACGGTACAAAAGAAGTTCACCGTACGTGTGAAGCTGCGTTATTCCATCTGTGAGTGCTCACGGTCGAGACGCCCCCCACCCTCCCCCCCTCCCACACCCCCCCCACGTCACTGGTTGGCAGGAGACGCAGACCCACGGTGGAGTTGGTGATGATATTGAGGTTGACCGCGTTCCGTCGAGTTGAGCCGAGGTCATTGTTCTGGGTTCAGAGCTTGGTGGGGGCAGAGAGAGAGACGCGGTTTGATGTGGTGGTGGAGGAGGAGGAGGGAATGCCACAGCTGAGACACGGAGAGAAGCGATGTCGACCTCGCTGGTGGTGAGTGGGTGAGTTGAACGAGTTTGTGAGTGGGTGGGTAGGGGAGTGAGTTAGTGGGTGAATGAGTGGGTGAGTGAACGAGTGGGTGAGTGGGTTGGTAGGGGAGTGAATTAGTGGGTAAGTGAACGAGCGGGTGAGTGGGTGAGTGAACGAGCGGGTGGGTAGGGGAGTGAGTTAGTGCGTGAATGAGTGGGTGAGTGAACGAGTGGGTGAGTGGGTGAGTGGGTGGGTAGGGGAGTGAGTTAGTGGGTGAATGAGTGGGTGAGTGGGTGGGTAGGGGAGTGAGTTAGTGCGTGAATGAGTGGGTGAGTGAACGAGTGGGTGAGTGGGTGGGTAGGGGAGTGAGTTAGTGGGTGAGATGAACAAATGGGTGAATGGGTGGGTAGGGGAGTGAGTGGGTGAATGAGTGAGTGAACGAGTGGGTGAATGGGTGGGTAGGGAAGTGAGTTAGTAAGTGGATGAGTGAACGAGCGGGTGAGTGGGTGGGTAGAGGAGTGAGTTAGTGCGTGAATGAGTGGGTGAGTGAACGAGTGGGTGAGTGGGTGGGTAGGGGAGTGAATGAGTGGGTGAATTAACGAGTGTGTGAGTGGGTGGGTAGGGGAGTGAGTTAGTGGGTGAATGAGTGGGTGGGTAGGTGAGTGAGTTAGTAAGTGGATGAGTGGGTGAGTGAACGAGTGGGTGGGTAGGGGAGTGAATGAGTGGGTGAATTAACGAGTGTGTGAGTGGGTGGGTAGGGGAGTGAGTTAGTAAGTGGATGAGTGGGTGAGTGAACGAGTGGGTGGGTAGGGGAGTGAATGAGTGGGTGAATTAACGAGTGTGTGAGTGGGTGGGTAGGGGAGTGAGTTAGTGGGTGAATGAGTGGGTGAATGAGTGGGTGGGTAGGTGAGTGAGTTAGTGGGTGAATGAGTGGGTGAGTTGAACGAGTGGGTGAGTGGGTGGGTAGGGGAGTGAGTTAGTGGGTGAATGAGTGGGTGAGTGGGTAGGTAGGGGAGTGAGTTAGTGGGTGAATGAGTGGGTGAGTGGGTAGGTAGGGGAGTGAGTTAGTGGGTGAGTGAACAAGTGTGTGAGTGGGTGGGTAGGGGAGTGAGTTAGTGGGTGAGTGAACGAGTGTGTGAGTGAGTGAGTTCGTGGGTGGGTGTGACAAGTGAGTTTAGTTAGGGGCAGTGTTCTGGTTGTTCATAGGCGCTGCTACTCGCTAACAGCACTGTTCCCCCAGTCTGTTCAGGCTATATCGGAGATCTTTGTTTGTGGTTTGGCTGTGATAGGCCGCCCTGGTCATGACCACAGTGTGTTGTATTGAACCGCAAGCCATCGTGTGCCAGTGTCAGGGTCCACATTTGGCAAACTCGGAAAAAGGTTACCCGCAAATTATTCGCTTGTGATTGCACACAGACAAAGATCCCCCGTATAGCCTGAAAATACTGTTGGGGCAAGTGCTGTTAGCGAGTAGCACCTATGCAGGCCGGCACACGAGGGGGTGGGTGCCCGGCCGCCTTTGTCTCCCCAGTGGCGATGTTTACACACCGCACCAGCCACCCATTTGTCGACCTCGGGAGAGGCCCAGGACCGGTTCAGATAATCGTCAGTGGTGTTCGTGGCCGTGAGCGGGAATCGAACTCGGGTAGCCGGGTTCACGGGGCAGTGCGCTCACCGCTACACGACCGCTTCCCGCAACAACAACAACCGCCATTCGCCACTAAGTGGCGGTGACGTCACCACGACGCTTGTGCCAGGCCATGTGCACCTTGAGGCCACGTGAAGTGTCGAACGCCCGCTGGCAGGAGGTCACGGGGCAGACCCAGGTGCCACGGGTCGACTGACTGAGATGACCGAGATGACTGGCTGATGCACCACCTGTGCCCCCTACTGTGCTTCTCGCAAACACACTCACACACACGCACACACACGCACACACTCACACACACGCACGCACACGCACACTCAAACACACGCACACTCAAACACACGCACGCACACGCACACACACGCACACTCAAACACAGTGGCAAATCATCGCCCCCTACTGGCATCATACTTGACGCCCGCCTGCAGGCCAAGGTAGCTGCCACCACTGTGGGTTTGCCTTGTTAGAATCCGACACGTAATGCACTTTTCTGTTGTGAATGTTATCATTCTGATGACTACTGATTGTTTAGCCCGAAAGCCTCGCCGTGTCTCTTGACTCCTGCGTCTTCCAACTCGAGATGGGCCCGGCAGTGCGTGCCGCCGTGGCTAGGAGATGTTGACGACCTCGCCTGGTGTGCAGGAGGTCGTGGGTTCGATCCCGACCCTGACGCCTGCTGTATATTTGGAGTTTGCGTCTCTCTCATCATCATCATCACGGTGGTTAGGAGATGTTGACTGCCTCGCCTGGTGTGCAGGAGGTTATGGGTCCGATCCCGATCCTGACGCCTGCTGCTGTATATTTGGAGTTTGTGTGTCTCTCTCTCATCGTCATCATGGAAGCTCTGTAAATGTTAACTACCTCGTCTGGTGTGCAGGAGGTTGTGGGTTCGATCCCGACCCTGACACCTTCTGTTTATCAGCAGTTTCTCTCTCTCTCCCCGTGGTCGTGGGGATTTTTCTCCGGATCCTCCGCTTTTTCCCCTCCACATTTCGAATCGACGTCGCGCGTTTCGAGTGTTCGGCTGCTATAAATATCCACGCGACGACGACGACGACGACGACGACGATGATGATGCCGCCGCCTGATGGAGCTCTCATTTGTGATGGCCGCGTCGTTCCGGGGCCTTACAACCTGGCAAAGTAAATTAAGAGTTTCTAATTTAGTTGATTATTGTTCGTATTTAACCCTGATGTGTGCTGCGTGGGTGAGGGCGGGGGGGGAGGGGGTTGAGACCCTTGTCCGTGTGCGGAACGGTGGCGCAGCGGTTGACGCACAGCGCTACAGACCCCACCGACTCTGCGGCCGGCTCCCCCCCCCCTCGTGTGCAGTGCTGGCCCCCCTGGTATACGCCCCTCTCCCCGTGTGTTGACGAGGCTACGCGGGGCACCTTTGCCCCCCGTGTGTGTCGCGCGCAGGGCTGAAGGCGCAGCTGTACTACGTGCGGGATGGCGTCGTCTGCCAGAACGCGTTCTCCTTCGTGCTGCCCGTGCCGGGGGACATGGGCAGCCTGCACTTCACGTGGCATGCCTCCACGCCGGTGGGCAGCACCGTCACACGCACCGTCACTTGCACCGTCACACGCACCGTCACATGCACCGTCACATGCACCGTCACACGCACCGTCACACGCGCCGTCACATGCGCCGTCACATGCGCCGTCACTTGCGCCGTCACTTGCACCGTCACACGCACCGTCACACGCACCGTCACACGCACCGTCACACGCACCGTCACATGCACCGTCACATGCACCGTCACTTGCACCGTCACACGCACCGTCACACGCACCAGCAGATGCACCGTCACATGCACCGTCACTTGCACCGTCACATGCACCGTCACATGCACCGTCACTTGCACCAGCAGATGCACCGTCACTTGCACCGTCACATGCACCGTTGTTGTTGATGGTATTGATGATGGTGATGGTGATGTTGGTGATGGTAATGTTGATGATGGTGTTGGTGATGCTGATCTTGGTGATGGTATTGATGATGTTGATGGTATTGATGATGTTGATATTATTGATGTTATTGATGATGATGGTATTGATGGTGATGATGATGATGTTGTTGATGGTATTGATGTTGATGATGTTGACTTAAAGCTTTCGTGACTGCAGGAATTCATATTCTTTGGGTCTTTCGGTAAAGTCACGTAGATAGGTTGAAAGAAAATAACAAACTACGACGTTTCGATCGCAACGCAAGCGATCGCCATCAGGAGGAGAAAAGAGAGATGAAATTATCATCCTCTCAGCCAACAAGGGCAATGCCACAGTCATCATGGACAAAACCACACAACAAAATTAAAAGAGATCCCACCCACCGCCTTGTTACGAAAACCAACAATATCATCACTGATTCGACATCTTTGATCGAACCAATCGAGCGGTTTTCCTTAAAACCCTCTTTCTAGACCACACAGATTGTTGTATGACTTACCAAAAATCCATAAAGAAGGGAAACCCCTTCATCCTATCGTCTCCACCATTGACTCACCCACCTACAAACTGGCCCGATTTCTGTCTGAGACCTAACCACCATTCACTGGTAAGACCACCTCAGCTGTACTCAACTCACTTGGTATCGTTAAGTAAGGACATCTCACTATCTCCAGGTAATTTGCTCGTTAGTTTCGATGTGGTCTCTTTGTTTACCAAAGTTCCTGTGCTTGACACCATTGCAATCATTGAAGATTTGGTCCAACAAGGACTGAATGCTGATGTACCGGCCCTGGTGAGACACTGCCTCACCAACACTTACTTCACCTGGAATGGAACATTCTGCAAACAAGCTGAAGGTAACCCAATGGGTTCTCCCTTTATTCCAGTTGTAGCCAATGTTGTCATGGAAATTTTTTGAGACAGATGCCATCCAGACATCCACTCTACGTCCGTCCTTGTGGAAGAGTTACGTAGATGACACATTCGTCATCTGGCCACATGGCCGACCAGCTCGGAACCAATTCCTCAACCACATCAATTCCATACACCCAGCCATCAGATTCACCATGGAGTTGGAAAAGAATATTAAAGCTACCATTCTTGGATGTTTTAATCGAAAAAAGAGACCAGATGGCTCAATGGGGACACTCTGTCTACAGGAAAGCCACCCATACGGATGCCTACCTAATACCAGACTCCCACCACCATCCATCCCAGAAGAATTCCCTCATCAAAACTCTATACCATAGAGCTCGGTGAAATTCCTACCATCACCGAGCGAGTGAACTGGAGCACGTACATCAAGCCCTCAAGAAGAATGGATATTCAGACTACACAGTCCGTAAAGATGTCACCCCAACCGTTGGAAAGAACCATCTGAGGACCCAATCAAAACCATCACCTTGCCATACATAGCAGGGGTCACCAAAAAGATCTTCAAAATCATGAGCAAACACAAGATCCAGGTTCGATTTTACACAGTACATACAATTCGTGATTTGATCCCATCTGTGAAGGATGTGATCCCTGACATGCAATACCTTGGCGTCTACAAACAAAGCTGTCTCTGCGGCAGCAGTTACATTGGGGAAACTAAGTGACATGTCTCGGACCGTGTTCGTGAACACAAGGCAGATCTGAAACACGGTAGGACCAACACCTCGGCCGTGGCTGATCATTGCTTTAATGCGGTGGGCTCGCACTAAATTGATTTCTCTAAGACGAAGGTACTTTGCAAACCCCACTGGCCATCAGCAAAGATTCGTTCATTAAGCCATCCATATTTATTCAACCGAGAAGAAGATGGGTACAAACTGAGCAATCGTTGGAAGGACGTTATTAATCAGTTTAGGTCGTAACTGGCTGTGATGTTTCAGCGCCGTCGCCTTAGACGCCGCTCTCTGATCTTACATTAACATGCTAATTTCTCTTCTTGGTTCTTTCGGTAAAGTCACGTAGAAGGGAAATAATAAAATAATAATAATAAAAATCATAATAACATAATTCAACGCAAGCGGCCTGAGGACGGCTGCTTGCGTTGTGGCCGAAACGTCGTGAGAATGATGTAATAATTTTATTCTTATTTTATTATTTCCCTTCTGCGTGACTTTACCGAAAGAACCAAGAAGATGAATCCCTGCAGTCACGAAAGCTTTAAATCGAAATTTATGCTAATTTATCTCACATTAACATAGCCACCTCCATGCGCTCATAGTGGAGGTCGCCCTCACATTAACATAACTAGCCCCGCCCACTTAGTTTATGACCCTTGGGCTACGCCCATTTTAAAACCTTTGAAACAGCCGGCGTCAGCGGCTTTCCTATTTTCTCCTCCTGATGACGGCCGCTTGCGTTGCGATCGACACGCCGTGGGGTTTTTTTTGTTATTTTCTTTCAACCCATCTCCGTGACTTTACCGAAAGACCCAAAGAAGACGATGACGATGTTCTAGATTTGAAGCTTTCATGGCTGCAAGGATTCATACGTTTCGGGGTTTTTTCGGTAAAGTCACGAAAAAATGAAAACAACAAAATTAAATCATTTATTTTTTACCTCCGTGACGTTACCGAAAAAAACCAAAGAGTATGATGATGTTGTTGTTGATGGTATTGATGGTGCTGGTGATGGTGGTGATGGTGGTGGTGATGGTATTGATGGTGGTGGTGATGGTGGTGATGGTGGTGATGGTGGTGGTGATGGTGGTGGTGATGGTATTGATGGTATTGATGGTGGTGGTGATGGTGATGGTGGTAGTGATGGTGGTGGTGATGGTATTGATGGTGGTGGTGATGGTATTGATGGTGGTGGTGATGATATTGATGTTGTTGATGGTATTGATGGTGGTGGTGGTGATGGTATTGATGGTATTGATGGTGGTGGTGATGGTGGTGATGGTGGTGATGGTATTGATGGTGGTGGTGATGGTATTGATGGTGGTGGTGGTGGTGGTGATGGTATTGATGGTGGTGGTGATGGTATTGATGGTGGTGGTGATGGTGATGGTGGTAGTGATGGTGGTGGTGATGGTATTGATGGTGGTGGTGATGATATTGATGTTGTTGATGGTATTGATGGTGGTGGTGGTGATGGTATTGATGGTATTGATGGTGGTGGTGATGGTGGTGATGGTGGTGATGGTATTGATGGTGGTGGTGATGGTATTGATGGTGGTGGTGGTGGTGGTGATGGTATTGATGGTGGTGGTGATGGTATTGATGGTGGTGGTGATGGTGATGGTGGTAGTGATGGTGGTGGTGATGGTATTGATGGTGGTGGTGATGATATTGATGTTGTTGATGGTATTGATGGTGGTGGTGGTGATGGTATTGATGGTATTGATGGTGGTGGTGATGGTGGTGATGGTGGTGATGGTATTGATGGTGGTGGTGATGGTATTGATGGTGGTGGTGGTGGTGGTGATGGTATTGATGGTGATGGTGGTGGTGATGGTATTGATGGTGGTGGTGATGATGGTATTGATGGTGGTGGTGGTGGTGATGGTATTGATGGTGATGGTGGTGGTGATGGTATTGATGGTGGTGGTGGTGATGGTATTGATGGTGGTGGTGGTGGTGATGGTATTGATGGTGGTGGTGGTGATGGTGGTGGTGGTATTGATGGTGGTGATGATGGTATTGATGGTGGTGGTGATGGTATTGATGGTGGTGGTGGTGGTGATGGTATTGATGGTGGTGGTGATGGTATTGATGGTGGTGGTGATGGTGATGGTGGTAGTGATGGTGGTGGTGATGATATTGATGTTGTTGATGGTATTGATGGTGGTGGTGGTGATGGTATTGATGATGTTGTTGATGGTATTGATGGTGGTGGTGGTGGTGATGGTATTGATGGTGGTGGTGATGGTATTGATGGTGGTGGTGATGGTATTGATGGTGGTAGTGATGGTATTGATGGTGGTGGTGATGGTGATGGTGGTAGTGATGGTGGTGGTGGTGATGATATTGATGTTGTTGATGGTATTGATGGTGGTGGTGGTGATGGTATTGATGGTGGTGGTGATGGTGGTGATGGTATTGATGGTGGTGGTGATGGTATTGATGGTGGTGGTGGTGATGGTATTGATGGTGGTGGTGGTGATGATGGTATTGATGGTGGTGGTGGTGATGGTGGTGGTGATGGTATTGATGGTGGTGATGATGGTATTGATGGTGGTGGTGATGGTATTGATGGTGGTGGTGGTGATGGTATTGATGGTGGTGGTGGTGATGGTATTGATGGTGGTGGTGATGCTATTGATGGTGGTGGTGGTGATGGTGGTGGTGGTGGTGATGGTGGTGATGGTGCTGGTGATGGTATTGATGGTGCTGGTGATGGTATTGATGTTGTTGATGTTGTTAATGGTATTTATGGTGGTGGTGGTGGTGATGGTATTGATGGTGGTATTGATGGTGGTATTGATTGTGGTATTGATGGTGGTGATGGTATTGATGGTGGTGGTGTTGGTGGCTGCAGGTGGAGTACAGGTTGGGGTTCCAGGTGGACGATCCGATCGCCATGGACCCCCCCACGGTGAACGTCACGTGGAACGGAGAGGTGCCCCGACTCCCCTCCGGTACGGGACGCACATATACAGCGTGTCCCCGTGTCTCACCCTGTCTCACCGTGTCTCACCGTGTCTCACCGTGTCTCACTGTGTCCCCGTGTCTCACCGTGTATCACCGCGTGTCCCCGCATCTCACCGTGTCTCACTGCGTCTCACTGTGTCTCACTGTGTCTCCCCGTGTCCCCGTGTCTCACCGTGTCTCACCGTGTCTCACCGCGTCTCACCGTGTCTCACTGTGTCCCCGTGTCTCACCGTGTCTCACCGCGTGTCCCCGCATCTCACCGTGTCTCACTGCGTCTCACTGTGTCTCACTGTGTCTCCCCGTGTCCCCGTGTCTCACCGTGTCTCACCGCGTCTCAGTGTCCCCGTGTCTCACCGTGTCTCACCGTGTCTCTCCCCGTGTCTCACCGTGTCTCACCGCGCCTCACCGCGCCTCACTGTGTCTCACCGTGTCTCACCGTGTCTCACCGCGTCTCACCGCGTCCCTGTGTCTCACCGTGTCTCACCGTGTCTCACCGTGTCCCCGTGTCTCACCGCGTCTCACCGTGTGTCTCTCCGTGTCTCACCGTGTCTCACCGTGTCTCACCGTGTCCCCCGTGTCCCAGTGTTCCGCGTGAACTTGCCCTGCACGGGCCGCGTTGAGAGCGACGTGGCTCTGCTCATGCAGCTGAACCTCACCGCCACCTCCACCGCCACCGCCACCTCCACCGCCACCGCCACCGCGGCCGGGAAAAACGTCACCACCCTCAACTTCAAGCGGCGGAAATCCTGCTCCCGACGTACGCGCGCACACACATACATGCAGACACGCACACACAGGCACACGCACACACATGTACACGCACACGCGTGTCTCGTCTCCTCAACCCCCCGTCTGTTTAGTTAACCAGCTGTTCGCGTCACCTCCTGTACACGTAAGCGCCCCTCTCTCTGTGTCTCTGTGTGCTCTGCAGAAGCCGACCTGGATGAAGGACCGCTCGGTCCATCCACCGGTGAGAAACCACACGCACGCACACAAAGACAAAGATCCCCCATATAGCCTTAGCAGACTGTAGGGGCAAGTGCTGTTAGCGAGCACCTATGAAGGCCGGCACGGCGCACGAGGCGGTGGGTGGTCAGCACCACGCCCGACCGCCTTTGTTTTCCCCAGTGGCGATGTTCACACACCACAGCAGGTACTCATTTGAGGCTGAGTCGACCTAGGGGAGGCCCAGGACCGGTTCAGATAATTGTCACTGATGTTGGCAGTGAACGGAACTCAAACTCGGGTCGCCGGGTTCATAGCGCAGCGTAGCGCAAACCGCTACACTACCGCTCCCCGCACGCACGCACGCACGCACACATGCGCACACACGCACGCACACACACGCACACACACACACACGCACACATGCGCACGCACACACACACACGCACACACACGCACGCACGCACATGCGCACCGCCGCTTGTTGTTGTGTTGGCTGTTGTTGTTGCGATTGTTGCTGAGGTTGTGGTGATGTCTTGCCGCTTGTTGTTGTTGTGGTTGTTGTTGTTGTTGTTGTTGCGATTATTGCTGAGGTTGTGGTGATGTCCTGCCGCCTGTTGATGTTGTTGTTGTTGTTGTTGATGTTGTTGATGTTGTTGTTGCGATTATTGCGGTAATGCCCCTGCCGCCTGTTGATGTTGTTGTTGTTGTTGATGTTGTTGATGTTGTTGTTGCGATTATTGCGGTAATGCCCCTGCCGCCTGTTGATGTTGTTGTTGTTGTTGTTGATGTTGTTGATGTTGTTGTTGCGATTATTGCGGTAATTCCCCCGCCGCCTGATGTTGTTGTTGTTGTTGTGGTTGTTGTTTTTGTTGCGATTGTTGCTGAGGTTGTGGTGATGTCCTGCCGCCTGTTGATGTTGTTGTTGTTGTTGATGTTGATGTTGATGTTGTTGTTGCGATTATTGCGGTAATTCCCCCGCCGCCTGTGGTTGTTGTTGCTGTTGTTGATGTTGTGGTTGTTGTTGTTGTTGTTGTTGCTGATGTTGTTGTTGATGTTGTTGTTGCTGTTGTGCCGCCGCCAGACGGGCACGGCGGCGCGACGGTGGCGGTGGCAGCGGCGGCGGCGGCGACGACGTCGACGCGCGTGTTCTACATCAGCGTGGGCGTCTGCTGCGCCGTCATCTTCCTGGTGGCGCTCGTCCTCGCGCTGCTGCACATCCACAGCATGAAGAAGGTGGAGGAGGACAGGTGACGCCTGAGCCACCACCACCACCACTCGCACGTGTGTGCACGTGTGTGTGGAGTGTGTGTGTGTGTGCGGAGTGTGTGTGTGTGTGTGCGGAGTGTGTGTGTGTGGAGTGTGTGTGTGTGTGTGGAGTGTGTGTGTGTGTGGAGTGTGTGTGCGGAGTGTGTGTGTGGGTGTGTGTGTGGAGTGTGTGTGCCATGTGTGTGGAGTGTGTGTGTGTGCGGAGTGTGTGTGCGGAGTGTGTGTGTGTGTGGGTGGGTGTGTGTGTGGAGTGTGTGTGCCATGTGTGTGGAGTGTGTGTGTGTGCGGAGTGTTTGTCGCGTGTGTGGAGTGTGTGTGTGTGTGTATGTGGGGTGTGTGTGTGTGGGTGTGTGTGGGTGTGTGTGCCGTGTGTGTGTTTGTGTGGGTGTGTGTGTGTGTAGTGTGTTTGTGTGTGTACCGTGTGTGCCGTGTGTGTGTGGAGTGTGTGTGTGTGGAGTGTGTGTGTATGCCGCGTGTGTGGACTGTGTGTGTGTGGACCGTGTGTGTGTGTGTGTGTGGAGTGTGTGTGTGTGGAGTGTGTGTGTGCCGCGTGTGTAGACCGTGTGTGTGTGTGCTGCGTGTGTGTGTGTGCCATGTGTGTGTGTGCCGCGTGTGTGTGTGTGCCATGTGTGTGTGTGTCGCGTGTGTGTGTGTGCCATGTGTGTGTGTGTGCCGCGTGTGTGTGTGTGTGCCATGTGTGTGTGTACCGTGTGTTTATACTACACGTGTTACGTGTTTTGTGTGTGTGCCGTGTGTCCCGCGTGCAGCCTGTTTGACAGTGAGAGCACCCAGGGGCTGTCTCAGCCGTCCACACAGACCACGCAGTGTCTGCGCGCGGACACCCCCAACAACGCCGCACCCATCACCAGTACGTCACCCCCCTCACCCCCCACGTCACCCCCCACCTCACCCCCACGTCACCCCCCACCTCACCCCCACGTCACCCCCCACGTCACCCCCCACCTCACCCCCACGTCACCCCCCACGTCACCCCTCGTGTCGCATGTTCTCACCGTACGAAGCCATCTGTGCTCATCCGAGGTGCGGTAAACAAACGTTCAGCGTGTTTGTCTGCTACTAGACATTTTGCACACGATGACGAAGACGACGATGACGACGACGACGATGATGATGATGATGACGATGATGATGACGTTGATGATGACGATGATGATGACGATGATGATGATGATGACGTTGATGGGTGGTGGTGGTGGTGATGACGATGATGATGACGTTGATGGTGGTGGTGACGATGACGATGATGATGACGTTGATGATGACGATGACGTTGATGATGACGTTGATGGGTGGTGGTGATGACGATGATGATGGGTTGTGGTGGTGATGATGACATTGATGATGACGTTGATGATGACGATGATGATGACGTTTGTGGTGGTGGTGGTGGTGATGATGACGATGATGATGACGTTGATGATGACGATGACGTTGATGATGATTTTGATGGGTGGTGGTGATGATGACGATGATGATGACGTTGATGATGACATTGATGATGACGTTGATGGTGATGGTTGTGGTGATGATGACGACGTTGATGGTGGTGGTGATGATGACGATGATGATGACGTTGATGGTGATGGTGGTGGTGATGATGACGACGATGATGACGATGATGATGATGATGACGTTGATGGTGACGATGATGATGACGTTGATGGTGATGGTGGTGGTGATGATGACGACGATGATGGCGTTGATGATGACGATGATGATGACGTTGATGATGACGATGATGATGACGTTGATGGTGGTGATGATGACGATGACGTTGATGGTGGTGGTGGTGGTGGTGATGATGACGATGATGATGACGATGATGGTGGTGATGATGACGTTGATGATGACTTTGACGTTGATGATGACGTTGATGGGTGGTGGTGATGATGACGTTGATGGGTGGTGGTGGTGATGATGATGACGATGATGATGACGTTTGTGGTGGTGGTGATGATGATGACGATGATGATGACGTTTGTGGTGGTGGTGGTGATGATGACGATGATGATGACGTTGATGATGATTTTGATGGGTGGTGGTGATGACGATGACGATGACGTCGACGGTGACGATGACGTTGACGATGATGAACCACTTGGTTGAGACGTCATTCGTGACGACCGGGTCGCTTAGCAGCAGCGCACTGGGAGCCTCACGCCTGCTAAAATGAATAATAAAATACTTGTTGAAGAGTTTGTAGCCTGCAACAGAACCTCGGGGCAAGTGCTGTTAGCGAGTAGCAGCACCTACGAAGGCCAACACGGCACACGAGGGGGAGGGTGGCCAGCACCACGCCCGGCTGCCTTTGTCTCCCCAGTGGCGATGTTTACTATAAATGTTGCACGCAAGTTTTAAGAGTGCACCTCCGTGGGGCAGCGCCAAGCGGGGGTCGTGGACCCTGTCCCTGACCCCCGGCCCCCCTGCCCCCCTGCCCACTGGGCCCGGGGCTCTCACCCTGGAGCTCGGGGCTGAGCGAGCGTTGTCGTGCTGTGCCTTCTACCCCCGTCGCTTGCCGATCGGAACGATCGCTGCCCCGGCCCTTGTGACGTCCCTGCCCCTCTGACCGACGTCCCTGCCCCCTCGGCCTGCCCCCCTGCCCCCCCCCCCCCCCCCGCGACTGGGAGTAGACTACCCGAGCCTGAAGATTGAGAAGAACGACCTGAAGCCGCTGAACCTGCCGGAGGCGAAGAGTCGCGTGCGCGACATCGCGGTGGCGCGCGAGAGGGTCACGCTCAAGCAGGTGCTGCAGGAAGGTACGCACACATACACACATACACACATACACACACACAGACAGACACACACGCAGATATGCAGACACACGCACACACACACGCAGACACGTAGACGCACACACAGACACGCACACACACATAGACACGCAGACACACACACACACGCAGACACGCAGACACACAGACACACACACGCAGACACGCAGACACACAGACACACACACAGAGATATACACAGATATACACAGACGCGCACATGCACACAGATATACACAGACGCACAGACACACACATACACACACGCAGATACACACACAGATATGCACAGACGCACACATGCACACACACACCCACACACAGACATGCAGACATGCACACAGATATACACAGACGCACACAGATATACACAGACGCACACATGCACACATGCACACACACACGCAGAAATGTAGACACACACAGATATACACAGACGCACACACAGACACGCAGACACACACACAGATATACACATACACACAGACACGCACACACAGACAGACACAGACAGACACACACAGACACAAAAAAAGACAAAGATCTCCCATCTAGCCTTAACAGACTGGGGCAAGTGCTGTTAGCGAGCACCTATGAAGGCCGGCACGGCACACGAGGGGGTGGGTGACCAGCGCCACGCCCGGCTGCCTTTTTCTCCCCAGTGGCGATGCTCACACTTTGCACCAGGTACTCATTTGAGGCTAAGTCGACCTAGGAGAAACCCAGGACCAGATTCAGATAATCGTCACCGGTGTTGGTGTCCGTGAGCGGGAATCGAACTCGGGTCACCGGGTTCGTAGCGCAGCGTAGCGCTAACCGCTGCACCACCGCTCCCCACTCGCGCACACACTCACAACTGCTTGTTTGACGGCCGGCGCTAAGAACCCGCTACGCGCTGACAGCACTTGCCCCTACAGTCTGTGAAGGCGGCGCTGTTGGACCTCTGTGTTCGTGTGGCGACAGGAACGTTTGGCAGGATCTACCACGGGGTGCTCGTCGATGAGAAGGACCCCAAGGTGGAGAAGGAGGTGTTCGTCAAAACCGTCAACGGTACGTAGACAAGCGTGGTCGACAACGGTACGTAGTCAACCGTGGTCGACAACGGTACGTAGACAACCGTGGTCGACAACGGTACGTAGTCAACCGTGGTCGACAACGGTACGTAGTCAACCGTGGTCGACAACGGTACGTAGACAACCGTGGTCGACAACGGTACGTAGACAACCGTGGTCGACAACGGTACGTAGACAACCGTGGTCGACAACGGTATGTAGACAACCGTGGTCGACAACGGTACGTAGACAACCGTGGTCGATGGCTCATCGCGCAGCGCGCTAACCGCTACCCTACCGCTCCCCGTACACCAGAGGTCGCAACCGGGTACCCGATACCCGTACCCTACCCGATAACCGGCTACCCGTACCCGGCCGGGTACGGGTAGCCGTTTGCGACCCTGGTGCGGCCGGGTACGGGTAAAGAATCAAAACCCGTTTGCGACCTCTGCCGTACACTCACACGCACACACACAGTGGCAAATCATCGCCCTCTACCGGCAGTAGAGTTGACGCCCGCCTGCAGGCCAGGGTTACTGCTGCCACTGTGGGTTTGCCTTGTTAGAATCCGAGACGTAATGCACTTTTCTGCTGTGAATGTTATCATTCTGATGGCTACTGATTGTTTAGCCCGAAAAGCCTCGCCGTGTTTCTTGACTCGATGGGCCCACAACAACAACAACAACCGCCATTCGCCACTAAGTGGCGGTGACGTCACCACGACGCTTGTGCCAGGCTATGTGCACCTTGAGGCCACGTGAAGTGTCGAACGCCCGCTGGCAGGAGGTCACGGGGCAGACCCAGCAGGTGCCACGGGTCGACTGACTGAGATGACGCACACAAAGATAAAAGATCCCCCGTGTAGCCTTAACAGACTGTAGGGGCAAGTGCTGTTTGCAAGCACCTATGAAGACCGCAACGGTACACGAGGGGGTGGGTGGCCAGCACCACGGCCGAAAAAATAATTTCTAAACGAAACTATTTTTAATATTTGACCAGGTAACTGAGCTACGTAGCTCTTCATCAGAAGCGATCTTGGCCATCGCAGATGATAGCTCGGCAAAGTGGCTCATTGTCGTGCGCAAATTTATATCAGTAGCCAAACACTCTGAGCGCGTGATGACGATTCTAAATGTGGAGGGAAAAACTGGAGGACCCGGAGCAACATCCACGTGGCCACGGGGGAAGAGAGAGAGAGAGAGAGGGTACATGCAGACTCAGGGTTGGTATCGAAGCCACGACCTCCTGTACACCAGGCGAGGGAGTTAACATCTCACCATCGCTCCATCTCACCATCGCTCCATCTCACCATCGCTCCATCTCACCATCGCTCCATCTCACCATCGCTCCATCTCACCATCGCTCCATCTCACCATCGCTCCATCTCACCATCGCTCCATCTCACCATCGCTCCATCTCACCATCGCTCCATCTCACCATCGCTCCACCTCACCATCGCTCCACCTCACCATCGCTCCATCTCACCATCGCTCCATCTCCTCGGCAAACACGCTGTGTGCGTCTGACCCTGTGACCCCCTGTCTGACCCTATGACCCCACAGAGCACGCCTCCGAGGTCCAGGTCGTCCTCATGCTTACGGAGAGCTGCAAGCTCCGCGGGCTGCACCACCGGTGAGACGCGGCAAGCTCGGGTTAGCGCCGTCAGCTACGTACGGTGGTGCGGAAGAAGATCAACACACGCATGCAGACGTACAGACGTACAGACGTACAGACGTACAGACGTACAGACGTGCAGACGTGCAGACGTGCAGACGTACAGACGTACAGACGTGCAGACGTACAGACGTGCATGCACACAACACTATACCATCATCATCATCATCTCACCAGCAGTGTAGTCGTTAGCGTGCTGCGCTACGATCCCGAGTTCGATTCCCGCTCACGGCGAACACCGGTGACGATTATCGGAAGCGGTCTTGGGTCTTCTCTAGGACGACTCAGCCTCAAATGAGTAGCTGGTGCGGTGTGTGAACATCAACACTGGGGAGACAAAGGCGGCCGGGTGTGGTGCTTGACACCCCCTTGTGTGTTGTTCTGGCCTTCATAGGTGCTACTCGCTAACAGCACTTGCCCCAATAGTCTGTTAAGGCTATACGGGGGATCTTTGTCTTTGATGGTGGAGATGGTGATGACGGTGGTGACGATGATAATAACAATGATGGCGGTAATGATGATGATGGTGATGATGATGATGATGACGGTAATGGTGATGATGGTGATAGTATTGATATTGATGATGATGACGGTAATGATGATGATGATGACGGTGACAGTGATGATGATGACGGTAATGGTGATGATGACGGTGATGGTATTGATGATTATGATGATGACGGTAATGATGATGACGATAGTGATGATGATGACGGTGGTGATGATGATGATGTTGGTGATGAAGATGATGTTGGTGATGATGATGGTGGTGGTGGTGATGGTGTGTGTGTGATGATGATGATGGTAACTGTGTGTGTGTGTGATGGTGATGATGATGGTGTGATGGTGATGATGATAACCGTATGTGTGTGTGTGATGATGACTGTGTGTGTGTGATGGTGATGATGATGGTGTGATGGTGATGATGATGGTAACTGTGTGTGTGATGGTGGTGATGATGATGATGGTAACTGTGTGTGTGTGATGATGGTGATGATGATGGTAACTGTGTGTGTGTGTGATGATGGTGATGAGGATGATGATGGTGTGATGGTGATGGTGATGATGATGGTAACTGTGTGTGTGATGGTGATGAGGAACCTGCTGCCGATCTGTGCGGTGTGCGTGTGTGTGATGATGATGGTGTGATGGTGATGATGATGATGGTAACTGTGTGTGTGTGATGATGATGGTAACTGTGTGTGTGTGTGCGTAACGAGGAACCTGCTGCCGATCTGTGCGGTGTGCGTGTGTGATGGTGATGATGGTGATGGTGATGATGGTGGTGATGATGATGGTGTGTGTGTAATGATGATGGTGATGATGATGATGGTAACTGTGTGTGTGTGTGTGCGTGACGAGGAACCTGCTGCCGATCTGTGCGGTGTGCGTGTGTGATGGTGATGATGGTGATGGTGATGATGGTGATGATAATGATGGTAACTGTGTGTGTGTGTGATGATGATGATGGTGTGATGGTGATGGTGATGGTAACTGTGTGTGTGTGTGTGCGTGACGAGGAACCTGCTGCCGATCTGTGCGGTGTGCGTGTGTGATGGTGATGATGGTGATGGTGATGATGATGGTAACTGTGTGTGTGTGTGTGATGATGATGGTGTGATGGTGATGGTGATGGTAACTGTGTGTGTGTGTCTGCGTGACGAGGAACCTGCTGCCGATCTGTGCGGTGTGCGTGTGTGATGGTGATGATGGTGATGGTGATGATGATGGTAACTGTGTGTGTGTGTGTGATGATGATGGTGTGATGGTGATGGTGATGGTAACTGTGTGTGTGTGTGTGCGTGACGAGGAACCTGCTGCCGATTTGTGCGGTGTGCGTGTGTGATGGTGATGATGGTGATGGTGATGATGATTGTAACTGTGTGTGTGTGTGTGTGATGATGATGATGATGGTGTGATGGTGATGGTAACTGTGTGTGTGTGTGTGATGATGATGGTGTGATGGTGATGGTGATGGTAACTGTGTGTGTGTGTGTGTGCGTGACGAGGAACCTGCTGCCGATCTGTGCGGTGTACGTGTGTGATGGTGATGATGGTGATGATAATGATGGTAACTGTGTGTGTGTGTGTGATGATGATGATGGTGTGATGGTGATGGTAACTGTGTGTGTGTGTGCGCGTGACGAGGAACCTGCTGCCGATCTGTGCGGTGTGCGTGTGTGATGGTGATGGTGATGATGGTGTGATGGTGATGGTGATGGTAACTGTGTGTGTGTGTGCGCGTGACGAGGAACCTGCTGCCGATCTGTGCGGTGTGCGTGTGTGATGGTGATGATGGTGATGGTGATGATGATGGTAACTGTGTGTGTGTGTGTGATGATGATGATGATGGTGTGATGGTGATGGTAACTGTGTGTGTGTGTGTGCGTGACGAGGAACCTGCTGCCGATCTGTGCGGTGTGCGTGGACGAGGGCGAGCGGCCGCTCGTGCTGTTGCCGCTCATGAGCTGGGGGAACCTGAAGCTCTTCCTGCGCCAGTGCAAGCTGGCCGAGGCCAACAACCCACAGGTGTGCAACAACAACAACAACACAGGCATCAACTACAACAACACCATCCACAACAACACTGGCAACAACAACACAGGCATCAACTACAACAACACCATCCACAACAACACTGGCAACAACAACACAGGCATCAACAACAACACCACCTACAACAACGCTGCCAACAAAAACAACACGGCAACAACAAAAACACCACCACCAGCAATAACACCACTAACGGCAACAACAACAAAAACAATAACACCGCCAACAACAACAACAACACTGCTAACAACAAAAACAACATGGCCAACAACAACACCACCACCACCAGCAACAACACCACTAACGTCAACAACAATAACAACAACAAAAATCAACAACACCGCCAACAACGATAACAACACCGCCAACAACACCGCTAACAACACCGCCAACAACAACACCACCAACAACAACACCGCCAACAACAACACCACCAACAACAACACCACCAACAACAACACCACCAACAACAACACCACAAACGACACCACCACCAGCACCGCCACCACCACCAGCACCGCCACCACCACCAGCACCGCCACCACCACCAGCACCGCCACCACCATCGTCACCGCCACCACCAGCGCCAGCACCGCCACCACCAGCACCGCCACCACCATCGTCACTGCCACCAGCACCACCACCACCAGCACCACCACCATCAGCACCGCCAGCACCACAACCGCCACCACCAGTACCGCCACCACCATCGTCACCGCCACCACCATCGCCACCACCAGCACCGCCACCACCAGCACCAGCACCGCCACCACCAGCACTGCCACCACCAGCACCACCACCACCAGCACCGCCACCACCATCGTCACCGCCACCACCATCGCCACCACCAGCACCGCCAGCACCAGCACCGCCACCACCAGCACTGCCACCACCAGCACCGCCACCACCAGCACCGCCACCACCATCGTCACCGCCACCACCAGCACTGCCACCACCAGCACCGCCACCACCAGCACCACCACCACCAGCACCGCCACCACCATCGTCACCGCCACCACCATCACCACCACCAGCACCGCCACCACCAGCACCGCCACCACCAGCACCGCCACCACCGCCACCAGCACCGCCACCAGCACCGCCACCAGCACCGCCACCACCAGCACCAGCACCGCCACCACCGCCACCACCAGCACCGCCATCGTCACCGCCACCACCATCACCACCACCAGCACCGCCACCACCAGCACCAGCACCGCCACCAGCACCGCCACCAGCACCGCCACCACCACCACCAGCACCAGCACCGCCACCACCGCCACCAGCACCGCCACCACCGCCACCAGCACCGCCACCACCGCCACCAGCACCGCCACCACCAGCACCAGCACCGCCACCACCGCCACCACCAGCACCGCCATCGTCACCGCCACCACCATCACCACCACCAGCACCGCCACCACCAGCACCGCCACCACCAGCACCGCCACCAGCACCGCCACCACCAGCACCACCACCGCCACCACCGCCACCACCAGCACCGCCATCGTCACCGCCACCACCAGCACCGCCACCACCAGCACCAGCACCGCCACCACCGCCACCACCAGCACCGCCATCGTCACCGCCACCACCAGCACCGCCACCACCAGCACCAGCACCGCCACCACCGCCACCACCAGCACCGCCATCGTCACCGCCACCACCAGCACCGCCACCACCAGCACCAGCACCACCGCCACCACCAGCACCGCCATCGTCACCGCCACCACCAGCACCGCCAGCACCAGCACCGCCACCACCAGCACCGCCATCGTCACCGCCACCACCAGCACCGCCACCACCAGCACCAGCACCACCACCAGCGCCACCACCAGCACCGCCATCGTCACCGCCACCACCAGCACCGCCACCAGCCGCCGGCGCCGTCCGTTAAGGGAAGAGGCCTTGCGTAGGACGCTCCGTGGCTAGCAGGATGCGTAATTGCAGTTTTTGTGGTTGGAGCGCGTCAATCTAAATGTGTCGCTTTAAAGCTTTCGTGACGGCAGGGATTCATTTTCTCGGTCCGTTCGGTAAAGTCACGTGGAAGGGAAATAATAAAATAATAAAAATATTACATAATAAAATTCTCTGTTTAGTTAAATCGTTTAAATTAATAATTAAAAATGCCTTTTTTTATATATATATTCTTGGTTCTTTCGGTAAAGTCACGTGGAACGGAAATAATAAAAATAAAACAATTAAATTCTCAGATAGTTTCGTTAAATAGTTAAATAATTGTTTTTACCCTTTTATCTGGCAACAAAACGGACACCTTTTTTTACAAGGAGTCATGTTTGCATTGACCACAATACCTGCGTTCGGAATGCAAAAAAAAAACACAACTCTGATAATTATATGCACTGTCCTTGAAGTTGATTGGTCCACACCCGAGACAGCTTTCCTTAGAGCCTAGTCTCACATGGGTTGGACCAGATGACGCCAAAAGGCGCACAACTCAAAGACAATGCACCATCAGAGTATGAGAGCTCGGGGCAAGCATTTACACCATTGGAACCTCATTTGCCAGTAAAAAATATGATAATTGTTTTTTTTCCCTTTTATCTGGCAACAAACTGTAAATAGTTTAACTTAATAATTAAATGAACCTTTTTTTTAAGTTTAATATGATATTCCTGGTTCTTTTGGTAAAGTCACGTAGAAGGGAAATAATAAAATAATAAACATAATAAAGTTCTGACGACGTTGCGGCCACGACGCAAGCAGCCGTCCTCAGGTGAAGAAACAGAGCTGTGGGACAGTCATGAGAACTTTGTAATGTTTTATTATTTTATTATTTCCCTTCTACGTGACTTTACCAAAAGAACCAAGACATCTAAATGTGTCGTTAAATCCGCTGCCACCACCACCGACACAGCTAATTAGGAAAGGGGTTTGTCGCGTGAACAAAACGTGGCCAATCCGAAGCTAAATTCTTGGATCTTTCGGTAAAGTGACGTAGAAGGGAAATAATAAACTAATTAAAATTAAACAATTAAATTCTCACGACGTTTCGATTGCAACACACGCAATCATCATCGGGTGTGAAAACCACAGCAAGAACATTTGTGGCGTTTTTTTTAAATGTCTTGCCGTGGTTTTCACACCCGATGATGATTGCGTGTGTTGCAGTCGAAACGTCGTGATAATTTTATTGTTTTATTCAGCACAGAATGGAGAGTGGTGGTGCAGTGGTTAGCGCGATGCTCTATGAACCCGGCGACCCGAGTTTCATACCCGGTTTTCTGAACCGGTCATGGGCCTCCCCTAGGTCCACACAGCCTTAAACGAGTACCTGGTGTGATGTGTAAACGTCGCCGCTGGGGAGACGAAGGCGGCCGGGCGTGGTGCTGGCCACCCACCCCCTCGTGTGCCGTGCCGGCCTTAATCGGTGCTCACGGTTTGTCCATGTTTGTTTGTTGTAGTACGGAGTTAGACTGATGGCCTTAATCTAAGTTGTCTTGTGGTTGTTGTTGTTGTTTGACTTGCATCCCACTGGGATTTTTTTGCACACAGTGTTGGTGTGCGGTGCATTTTCTGCAATATTTTTCTGTCTTTTCTTGGATTTTCTATTTGCACATAGTCACTTTAAGATGTTTTTTGTTCATGTTTTTGTTTTTTGTTTGTTGCGGTTGCACCCGATTCAAGAGCCGAATGGCTCACAGGGCTATACCTAATACATGAAACTTGAAACTTGAAACGGACTGCACTTGCCTCAAACGGTGTGTTGAGGCTACATGGGGGATCTTTGTCTTTGTGTTGATCGCAGAGCCTGTCACAGCAAGACCTGGTGAACATCGCCATCCAGATAGCGTGCGGCATGAGCTACCTCACCAAGCGAGAGGTGGTGCACCGAGACCTCGCGGCCAGGAACTGCGTGTAAGCTCACGCCCCCCCAGCTCGTCACACGCGTGACCCCCGCCGTGTCACACCAGCTTGTGTGTGCGTGTGTGCGTGTGTGCGTGCGTGTGTGCGTGTGTGTGGGGAGCGGTAGTGTAGCGGTTAGCGCTAAGCTGCGCTATGAACCTGGAGACCCGGGTTCGATTCCCGCTCACGGCTAACACCAGTGACGATTATCTGAACCGGTCCTGGGCCTCCCCTAGGTTGACTCAGCCTTAAATGAGTACCTGGTGCGGTGTGTAAACATTGCCACTGGGGAGACAAAGGCGGTCGGGCGTGGTGCTGGCCACCCACCCCCTCGTGTGCCGTGCCGGCTTTCATAGGTACTGCTACTCGCTAACAGCACTTGCCCCTACAGTCTGTGAAGGCTATACGGTGGATCGTTGTTTCGTCTTTTGTATGTGTGTGGGGAGTGGTGGCAAAGCGGTTAGCGCGCTGCGCTACGAACGCGGCGACCCGAGTTAGATTCCCGCTCACGGCCACCAACACCGGTGACGGTTTTCTGAACCGGTCCTGGGCCTCCCCTAGGTCGACTCGGCCTCAAATAAGTACCCAGTGCGGTGTGTAGTAAACATCGCCACTGGGGAGACAAAGGCGGCCGGGCGTGGTGCTGGCCACCCACCCCCTCGTGTACCCGTTCCGGCCTTGATTAGTGCTACTCGCTAACAGCACTTGCCCCAACAGTCTGTTGAGGCTACACGGGGTGTCTTTGTCTTTGTGTGCGTGTGCAGCATTGACGAGGGCCTGCACGTGAAGATCACGGACACGGCGCTGGCTCGCGACCTCTTCCCCATGGACTACCACTGCCTGGGGGACAACGTGAACCGGCCCGTGCGCTGGATGGCCCTCGAAGGCCTCCTGCACCACGACTTCTCCCCCGCCAGCGACGTGGTACGACCCGTGACGCCCCCCACCATCCCTCCCCCCCCCAGCGACGTGGTACGACCCGTGACGCCCCCCACCATCCCTCCCTCCCCCAGCGACGTGGTATGACCCATGACGCCCCCCACCATCCCTCCCCCCCCCAGCGACGTGGTACGACCCATGACGCTCCCTCTGTGGTGACGCAGCAGAGGTCTCACTCTGAATCAGTTGAGCGGCAATGTCTTTTCATTGGTTGTGTAATGCTGCTGTGTGGAAGCTACCTGGTCTGTCGCTCCGCACGAAGCTTCAGGTCTTCTCGGCCACGGTCATTCCCTCCCTTCTCTACGCTTGCGAAACGTGGACCCCCCTAATGGAGCATCTTCGCCGGTTGGAAACATTTAGGCTGGCCTGCCTACGATCCATCCTGGGATTAACCAGGCTGGATTGTGTGAGGAGCTCACAAATCCTTGAAAGATCTGGGCAAAGTCCCATCGGTGAGCTCCTCCGGCAGGCAAGGCTGCGTTGGCTGGGTCATGTAGCCCGCATGCCCAGCCACCGCATGCCTAAACAGCTTTTATTCGGCCGGATCGAGGGGGCTAAACGGGCGCGGCACGGGCTAGAGAAGAGATGGAGTGATGTGGTACAGGAGGACGTGGAGCTGAGTGGACTTGCCGATGACTGGTACCAGCGGTGTCAAGATCGGCCTCTGTGGAGGAGGCTCGTGAAGGACGCTACTGGGCAGTTGGAGGCAGTCGCCCTCCAACAACAACGGAGAGTGGAGGAGCGACGCTCACAACAACGAGCGGAGTGCCGGGTGGCTAAAGCACAGCAAGTTGGCACAGTAGGGGGCACAGGTGGTGCATCAGCCAGTCATCTCGGTCATCTCAGTCAGTCGACCCGTGGCACCTGCTGGGTCTGCCCCGTGACCTCCTGCCAGCGGGCGTTTGACACTTCACATGGCCTCAACGTGCACCTGGCCTGGCACAAGCGCCGTGGTGACGTCACCGCCCCTTAGTGGCGAATGGCGGTTGTATTGGTATTGTGTGTGTGCAGTGGGAGTTGTGTGTACAGAGTGTGTGTTACTGTGTGTTACTGTGTGTGTTACTCTGTGTGTGTGTGTGTTACTCTGTGTGTGTGTGTTACTCTGTGTGTGTGTGTGTTACTGTGTATGTGAGCAGGCCCGGGTAAAACTACGTAGCCGGGAGTCAGAGCCTTTCCCTGTACACCTTGGGGTGCGGCAGGGATGTCCTCTGGCTCCCACATTATTTAACATCTATTTTGACTGCGTAGTTCGTGAAGCCTTCAATAGCTGTACCGGGGGAATTTCCATTTTGTACAGATATAATGGGAGGCTGATCGACGCCCGGGTGCCATCAAGGGATGGCTCCCTATTGGTCAACCACTTTATGTATGCCGATGATTTGGTAATAGCTGCTCATTCAGAGGAGGAGTTGGAGACGCTGCTGCTGAGACTGGAGCGTGCCACTAAGAGATGGGGCCTTACCATCAGCCCGACCAAAACTAAGCACCTGCCTGGGTATTTTGTACCATCGGACACTCCACCCCCACAACTCCCAATCGGTGATGGGGCAGTTGTGGAGAGAGTGGAGAGTTTCCCATACCTGGGCAGTGTGCTTATGACCGGCTCCAGTTTAACAGCAGAGGTCTCACTCCGAATCAGTCGAGCGGCAATATCTTTTCATCGGTTGCGTAATGCTGTGTGGAAGCTACCTGGTCTGTCGCTCCGCACGAAGCTTCAGGTCTTCTCGGCCACAGTCATTCCCTCCCGTCTCTACGCTTGCGAAACGTGGACCCCCCTAATGGAGCATCTTTGCCGGTTGGAAACATTTAGGCTGGCCTGCCTACGATCCATCCTGGGTTTAACCAGGCTGGATTGTGTGAGGAGCTCACAAATCCTTGAAAGATCTGGGCAAGGTCCCATCGGTGAGCTCCTCCGGCAGACAAGGCTGCGTTGGCTGGATCATGTAGCCCGCATGCCCAGCCACCGCATGCCTAAACAGCTTTTGTTCGGCCGGATCGAGGGGGCTAAACGGGCGCGGCACGGGCTAGAGAAGAGATGGAGTGATGTGGTACAGGAGGACGTGGAGCTGAGTGGACTTGCCGATGACTGGTACCAGCGGTGTCAAGATCGGCCTCAGTGGAGGAGGCTCGTGAAGGACGCTACTGGGCAGTTGGAGGCAGTCGCCCTCCAACAACAACGGAGGGCGGAGGAGCGACGCTCACAACAACGAGCGGAGCGCCGGGTGGCTAAAGCACAGCAAGTTGGCACAGTAGGGGGCACAGGTGGTGCATCAGCCAGTCATCTCGGTCATCTCGGTCAGTCGACCCGTGGCACCTGGGTCTGCCCCGTGACCTCCTGCCAGCGGGCGTTCGACACTTCACGTGGCCTCAGGGTGCACATGGCCTGGCACAAGCGTCGTGGTGACGTCACCGCCACTTAGTGGCGAATGGCGGTTGTTGTTGTGTGTGCAGTGGGCATTTGGGGTGACGCTGTGGGAGTTGATGACGCTGGGCCAGACGCCCTATCTGTGTGTGTGTGTGTGTGTTACTGTGTGTGTGCGTGTTACTGTGTGTGTGTGTTACTGTGTGTGTCACTCTGTGTGTGTGTTACTGTGTGTGTCACTCTGTGTGTGTGTGTGTCACTCTGTGTGTGTGTGTGTGTTACTGTGTGTGTCACTCTGTGTGTGTGTGTGTGTTACTGTGTGTGTCACTCTGTGTGTGTGTGTGCAGTGGGCGTTTGGGGTGACGCTGTGGGAGTTGATGACGCTGGGCTAGACGCCCTATCTGTGTGTGTGTGTTACTGTGTGTGTTACTGTGTGTGTGTGTCACTCTGTGTGTGTGTGTTACTGTGTGTGTCACTCTGTGTGTGTGTGTTACTGTGTGTGTCACTCTGTGTGTGTGTGTTTTACTGTGTGTGTCACTCTGTGTGTGTGTGTGTTCCTATCTGTGTGTGTGTGTTACTGTGTGTGTTACTGTGTGTGTGTCACTCTGTGTGTGTGTGTGTGTTACTGTGTGTGTGTTACTGTGTGTGTGTTACTGTGTGTGTGTGTGTTACTGTGTGTGTGTGTTACTGTGTGTGTCACTCTGTGTGTGTGTGTGTGTTACTGTGTGTGTGTGTTACTGTGTGTGTTACTCTGTGTGTGTGTGTTACTGTGTGTGTCACTCTGTGTGTGTGTGTGTGTTACTGTGTGTGTCACTCTGTGTGTGTGTGTTACTGTGTGTGTGTGTGTGCAGTGGGCGTTTGGGGTGACGCTGTGGGAGTTGATGACGCTGGGCCAGACCCCGTACGCTGAAATCGACCCCTTCGAGATGGCGGCTTACCTCAAGGACGGATTCCGAATCCCCCAACCCTGCAACTGCCCCGACGAGCTGTACGTACTCACCACACTCGCCACACTCGCCACACTCACCACACACACTCACCACACTCACCACACACACCACACTCACCACACTCACCACACGCACCACACTCACCACAATCACCACTCACCACACTCACCACACTCACCACACTCACCACACTCACCACACCGCACTCACCACACCACACTCACCACACTCACCACACCACACTCACCACACCACACTCACCACACCACACTCACCACACTCACCACACTCACCACACCGCACTCACCACACTCACCACCACACTCACCACACTCACCACACTCACCACACCACACACACCACACTCACCACACTCACCACACCACACTCACCACACCACACTCACCACACTCACCACACTCACCACACCCACCAGACTTACCACACTCACCACTCTCACCACACCACACTCACCACACTCACTCACCACACCGCCACACTCACCACACTCGATGCACTACCGCACTGACCGCACTACACCGCACTCACCACACTGCACTCACCACACCGCACTACTGCACAACACTGTACTACCACACTGCACTATCACACCACACTGCACTACCGCACCACACCGCACTCGTCAGACTCCGCCACATTGCCTACACAGAGTGCACTGCAGCGATATGGTGGTGTAGTGGTGATGTAAATATGTTGTGATGGGGAATGTGTTGACGTGGTGATGATGGTAATGATGGTGTGGTGACGGTGATGGTGTGGTGGTGATGGTCGTGGTGATGATGGTGGTGATGGCGTGGTGATGGCGTGGTGACGGTGTGGTGTTGACGGTGACGGTGTGGTGATGACGGTGACGGTGTGGTGTTGACGGTGTGGTGGAGAAGGTGTGGTAATGGTGTGGTGACGGGGTGGGGGTGGTGGTGATGGTGTGGTGATGACGGTGTGGTGGTGGTGGTGATGGTGTGGTGATGACGGTGTGGTGGAGAAGGTGTGGTAATGGTGTGGTGACGGGTGCGGGTGGTGGTGATGGTGACGGTGTGATGACGGTGTGGTGATGGGGTGGTGTTTACGGTGATGGTGTGGTGATGACGTGGTGTCGGTGTGGTGTTGACGGTGTGGTAATGGTGTGGTGATGGTGTGGTGATGGCGTGGTGACGGTGTGGTGTTGACAGTGACGGTGTGGTGATGGCGTGGTGACGGTGTGGTGGTGACGGTGTGGTGGTGACGGTGTGGTGGTGATGACGGTGATGGTGTGGTGGTGACGGTGTGGTGGTGATGACGGTGACGGTGTGGTGGTGACGGTGTGGTGATGGCGTGGTGACGGTGTGGCGGTGACGGTGTGGTGATGACGGTGGTGGTGATGGCGTGGTGATGATGACGGTGTGGTGTTGACGGTGTGGTGACGGTGTGGTGATGGTGGTGGTGTTGACGGTGTGGTGACGGTGTGGTGTTGACGGTGTGGTGACGGTGTGATGGTGTGGTGGTGGTGGTGGTGGTTGTTGACCACGTGCAGGTTTGCAGTCATGGCGTGCTGCTGGGCGCTGGACCCAGAGGAGAGGCCAAAGTTCACTCAGCTGGTGCAGTGCCTCACCGAGTTCCACGCCGCACTCACCGCCTACGTCTGAGCTCACCGCTCACCACTCACCACCTACGTGTGAACTCGCCGTTCACCGTGTGAGCTCACCACTCACCACCCACGTGTGAACTCGCCGCTCACCACGCACGTGTGACCTCACCGCTCACCACTCGCGTGTCAGCTGACCGCCTTTGTGTGAGCTCACCGCTCACCACTCGCCGCTCGCCGCTCACCACTCGCCACTCGCCACCACCGTGTGAGCTCACCACTCACCACTCACCACTCGCCACTCACCACCGTGTGAGCTCACCCTGTTCTCCTTGAACTCCCACCACCTGGGTTCCATCTGGTGTCTCGCCGCGTCGTTGACTTTTCTCATCCCGGGAGCCGTGAGCGGGGCAAGGGGCGACCCTGGAGTGGACGCAGGGGGCGGTGTGGGTCATGGGGGTCAGATGTGGGTGGAGGGTCAGGGGGGGCGACGAGTCAGAGGTGAAGGGTCAGGGGGCGACGAGTCAGAGGTGAAGAGCCAGGGGGCGGTGCATGTCAGGGGGCGACGAGTCAGAGGTGAAGGGTCAGGGAGTGATGAGTCAGAGGTGAAGGGTCAGGGGGCGACGAGTCAGAGGTGAAGGGTCAGGGGGCGATGCATGTCAGGGGGCGATGAGTCAGAGGTGAAGGGTCAGGGAGCGATGCATGTCGGGGAGGCGACGAGTCAGAGGTGAAGGGTCAGGGGGTGACGGGTCAGAGGTGAAGGGTCAGGGGGCGATGTGTAGGGGGTGATGCGAGTCAGCGGGTGAGGCGTGCCATGTGGTGAGGCGGGCTTAGGGGGTGCGGGGTCGTGGCGCTGGGTGGACACCGGGTGGACACTGGGTGGACACCGGGGCCGGCCCCCCTCTCGCCGTCCCGCCTCTCGTCTTTCTGCGCTCGCTCCTTCCGTTCCGTCTGCTTCGTTGCTGTTGTTTTTACTGCATCTCACACACACACACATATACACACACATACACATACATACATATACACACACACACATATACACACACATACACATACATACATATATACATACACATACATATATGTCTCTCTCTTAAAGTTCAGTTCTTCGCGAGAGACTTTTGTTTTGTGTAGCATCGTGGGGGGGGGGGGGGGCGGCGACCGCACGCCGAGGTCACGGGGGGCTCGGAGGTCACGTGGGGCTCGGAGGTCACGGGGGGTTCAGAGGTCACTTGCGAATGCCGAGGCCGGCAAAAATTAACAAGTTTATATATAAAATATTCATTAATAAATAATGTTAATAATCGACTGCTCCGGCGAAACGCTACGGTGCCATGGCGGGGGGAGGGGGGTATAGGTATGGGGGGTAGAGGTTGGGGGGGTAGAGGTGGGGGCTGGGGGGTACAGGTGTGGGGGGTAGAGGTGGGGGGCGCGTGGCTCCGTTCGTTGGGTCTCGTGTCGCGTTGTGCCCTCTCCTCTCGTCTTGTCGCGTGCTGGCTGGAGGGGGTACCGGGGGGGGGTGGGCGTTGGGGTCCCGTCAGGGTTTGAGCGGCCTTCATCGACGGCGCCTTGAGTTTCGGAGAGACGTGGACGCAGCAGCAGCAGCAGCCGCAGCAGCCGCAGCAGCAGCAGCAGCAGCAGCCGCAGCAGCAGCCGCAGCAGCAGCAGCCGCAGCAGCAGCAGCAACAGCCGCAGCAGCAGCAGCAGCCGCAGCAGCAGCAGCCGCAGCAGCAGCAGCAACAGCCGCAGCAGCAGCCGCAGCAGCAGCAGCCGCAGCAGCAGCAGCAGCCGCAGCAGCAGCAGCAACAGCAGCAGCCGCAGCAGCAGCCGCAGCAGCAGCAGCCGCAGCAGCAGCAACAGCCGCAGCAGCAGCAGCCGCAGCAGCAGCAGCAGCAGCAGCAGCCCCAGCAGCAACAGCCGCAGCAGCAGCAGCAGCCGCAGCAGCCGCAGCAGCAGCAGCAACAGCCGCAGCAGCAGCCGCAGCAGCAGCAGCAACAGCCGCAGCAGCAGCAGCAGCAGCAGCAGCCGCAGCAGCAGCCGCAGCAGCAGCAGCCGCAGCAGCAGCAGCAACAGCCGCAGCAGCAGCAGCCGCAGCAGCAGCAGCAGCAGCAGCAGCCCCAGCAGCAACAGCCGCAGCAGCAGCAGCCGCAGCAGCCGCAGCAGCAGCAGCAACAGCCGCAGCAGCAACAGCCGCAGCAGCAGCAGCAGCCGCAGCAGCAGCAGCAGCAGCAGCAGCCGCAGCAGCAGCAGCAGCAGCAGCAGCAGCCGCAGCAGCAGCAGCAACAGCCGCAGCAGCAGCAGCAGCAGCCGCAGCAGCAGCAGCAGCAGCCGCAGCAGCAGCAGCAGCAGCCGCAGCAGCAGCAGCCGCAGCAGCAGCAGCAGCAGCAGCCGCAGCAGCAGCAGCAACAGCCGCAGCAGCAGCAGCAGCCGACTATTTACGAGCCGACGATCGATGTTGTAACCGCGTGTGCGTGCGCGTGTATAATAATAATATTGTAATAATAATGTAATAATACAGTAATAATTATAATTACGAGTTAACTCGAGTCCGCGTGTCACCGTCCGCGGGCGTTAAGGCGCCTGCCACTGGAGTACACAAGGGTACTGCGCCTTGATCCACACGAGAGAAAAACAAAACTCAATAATAATAGTCCCGTGTTTTTGTGTCACCCCCTGCGTTCGGCGTCACCTTCTGCGACCGAGGGTTGTCGACCACCTCGTCGGGTGGGTGGGTGGGTGCGTGGGGGGTGCGTGCCAAGTTTGGTGGGGGGGGGTAGTGGGGGTTAGTGGGGGGAAGGGGGGCAGAGGTCGCGCTCCGGCCCGTCCGTGGCGTCCTCTGGGCCACGCGAATCGCGAGCAGCCCTGGCCGGGGAAGGCCGCGGGAGGTCGCGGGAGGTCACGGGAGGTCACGGGAGGTCGCGGGAGGTCGCGGGTGGAGAGGGTGGAGAGGGTGGAGAGGGTGGGGAGGGTGGGGAGGGTGGCTGGGTCCGGTGTCAATTAGGTGACGGGCGTGTGACACGCAGAGAGTCGCCGGGGTCACGGTTAAGGTCAAGGTCACGTGCCTGGGGCTGGCTCGGCAGGGGAGCGTGGGGTGGGGGGAGCATTGATGGGGGGTGGGTGTTGTTGGATGAGTGAGTGTGTGGGGGTGAGTGTGTGGGGTGAGTGTGTGACGTTGGATTGCGTGGGGGCGAGGGTGCAGGTGTGAGCGGTGAGAATGTGAGTGTACTGTGTTTGGGGTGAGTGTACTGTGTGGGGTAGGTGAGTTTGCTGGGTGAGTTTTAGTGGTCAGTTGACTTGTGATGGATGAGTGATTTGAGTGCGAGGGCTGTGGTGGTCATGTTACTTGAGTGTGGGGTGAGTGCTGGGTGAGTGAGTTCAGTAGTGGGTGAGCATGGTGCGAGTGTAAAAGGTGTGTGGGTGGGGGTGTGTGATGAGTGTGGGTCTGTTTGGTGAGTTTTGGGTGAGTGCGGAGAGTGCTGGATCAGCGTCAAACGAGTGTTGGTAACCCTGGGGTGAGCCCCAGGTGAGGGTGGTTAGGGTGGTGAAGTTGGCATTGGTTTGGGGTTTCGCTTGAGTGTGGGGCGAATGTTGTGGGGTGAGTGTGGAGCCAGTGCTGGTGAGGGTGGGGTGAGCACTGGTGAGCATGTGGTGAGTGGGGCTAGTGCTTGTTAGTGTGGAATGAGTGCTGGTGAGTGCGGGGTGATTGTGGAGCAAGGGCTGGTGAGTGGAGTCTCAGGTCATGGTGAGCGTGGGGTGAGTGCTGGTAAGTGCGGAGAGAGTGTGCATGGTGAGCGAGCGTGGGGGGTGAGTGCTGGTGAGTGCATGGTGAGTGCGTGGTGAGCGAGCGTGGGGGGGGTGCGTGGTGGCGAGTGAGTGCGTGGTGAGTGCGTGGTGAGTGCGTGGTGAGTACGAGGTGAGCGAGCGTGGGGGGTGAGCGAGCGTGGGGGGTGAGTGCTGGTGAATGCGTGGTGAGTGCGTGGTAAGTACGAGGTGAGTGCGTGGTGAGTACGAGGTGAGCGTGCGTGGTGAGCGAGCGTGGTTGCGAGTGCGGAGTGAGGGGTGGTGAGTGCGTGGTGAGTGCGGAGTGAGGGCTGGTGAATGCGTGGTGAGTGCGTGGTGAGTACAAGGTGAGTGCGTGGTGAGCGAGCGTGGTGAGGGCTGGTGAGTACGAGGTGAGCGTGCGTGGTGAGCGAGCGTGTGGGGCGAGCGCTGGAGGAAGGCAGCATGCCGCCAGTGGCTCTCTCACTCGCTCGCGTGTTTAGTCTCAGCCCCGTGGTCGCTGGGACGGTAACTGTGAATATGGGTCGCTCCGTCCGTCACGACTTGTACGTGTACTATGTTATTGTGTACTATGTTGTTGTGTACTATGTTGTTGTTATTATTATTAATATTACCACGGTCACCACGACCAGCACGACGATGATGATATTCCTGTTTTTTATTTTGCGTTAACGGGACGGAAATCTCCAACTCAATTTTTTAAAAGGTTCTCCCATCCCCTGATCGGCTGCTTTTTGTTAGATGCTGTCTCTTGGTCTCTCTGTGCGTCTCTCTCCCTGTGTCTCACTCTCTGTGTCTATTTCTCTCTCTGTGTCTCCCTCTGTCTCTCTCTGTGTGTCTCTCTCTCTGTGTGTCTCTCTCTCTGACTCCCTACGTGTCTCTCTCTCTCTGCGTCTCTCTCTCTATGTCTCTCTCTGACCCTCTACGTGTCTCTCTCTCTGTGTCTATCTCTGTGTCTATCTCTGTGTGTCTTTCTCTCTGTGTCTATCTCTCTGACCCTCTACGTGTCTCTCTGTGTGTCTCTCTGTGTGTCTCTCTCTCTCTCTGTGTCTCTCTCTGTCTCTCTCTGTGTCTATCTCTGTGTCTCTCTTTGTGTGTCCCTCTCTGACCCTCTACGTGTCTCCCTGTGCCCGTCTCGCGCGCGTACGCAGAGCTTTTACCTCGGCGTCGTTTGTACAAAAAAAAATGAGATGCAAAATAAAAAAAACACGACGACAAGCCTTCGATCTCTTCCTCTTCTTCCACCTCCTCGTCCACCTCGTCGTCATCTCGGCGCTTAATTCCTTCCGTAGACGCAGAGCAGCATCTGCAGTGTCGCGTGCAGGCAGAACGCTTTTCCTATCGTGAGGCTGACGCAGATGTAACCCGCTCCGCCCCATTGCTCTCCTCCCGGTGACCGTGACGAGGGGGGGAGACAGGCCGGTAAGTAACGACAACAACGACAGACGAGTCGGAGGCGATGAGTGGATTCCCCGCTTTGTGTCCTTCCCTCTTGAGGATCGAGTGACCCCACGACCCGGTGACACACCAGATTGTTGTGGAACTGCGACTCGTTATTTCCCAGTGTCCTTCCCTCTTGAGAATATCGTGACCTCACGACCCAGGGACACCAGAGGGCTGTGTTATTTCCCAGAGGGCTGTGTTATTTCCCAGAGGGCTGTGTTATTTCCCAGAGGGCTGTGTTATTTCCCAAAGGGCTGTGTTATTTCCCAGAGGGCTGTGTTATTTCCCAGTGGTCTTCTGATGAGCATTTGTGCACCTGTAATTATGACCAGATGCACAGCAATCGACCCCACGGTCACACACCACCTCACTGCTCCATTGCTGCCGGTTGGGATTGAGTGCAAGTGTTCATATTCTGCACCCATGCCCGAATCACTATTACATTATTAAAATTGTATTTAATTACACAAACATTTTTTAATTCATTTTTTGTTCCTGGGTAGTTAGTGTTATTTCTAATTGCTTATGCCTCAAAAGTATAGAAAATGGCTGTTATTCCACACAAATTAGCTTTTCATACTCTTAGTTCTTTCGGTAAAGTCACGTAGGTAAAAAATTAAATTAAAATTAATAAAAATAAAATAAAAATCACGACGTTTCGGAGGCAACACAAGTCTCCGTCATCAGGTGGGACCGTCACAGTCAGATTTGCACGACAGTGATATTTAGAAATTGACCTTTTCTTCCAGAACATTCCAGATAGATTCAGTGCTGAGTAAACTTGGAGTAACTTCTGGAACATTCTAGAACTTCCAGTAATATAAATAGTATGAACACAGGGGCCTTAAGCCCACCAGTTCAGTTTAGTTCCAGCTGCCTAGGTGGATGCATATCTGCATTTTCCTGAGAGGGCATCAAGAGGCTGCAAGCATCCGGCAGACGCATTTTGCGATGTCTGCGGCCAATTTATCAAGACAAGAGTGAAAAAGTACTCTGTGGAAGCATCTGCTAAGATGTGTGAGGCCTACACGGCATATTTCGGCATGCCTGCCGGGGAACAAGACAAACCCTGGGCACCTCATTTCACCTGCCAGCAATGCAACAAAAACTCTGGAAGGTAAGATGGACAATTGTTGCTCGGAATTTTACGTTATAAAATTCGTGAATTTTTAAAATTGTAAAAAAAAAAATATGTTTTACAATTTTCAATGTTATTGAAAAAATATATGACATGAAAAATGTTGCGAGAATTTCTTACACATTAGTCATGGGTGAAATCAATATTTTTGTAGGATGATACAGAGAGGAAAAGAGAGCCATGAAGTTTGTGATCCCAATAATTTGGCGGGAACCCACTGACCACTCAAGCAACTGCTACTTCTGCATGGTGGACCCTTCCAAACGTCGCACTGGCAAGAATGCACCTGCTATCACGTACCCAGACCTTCCTTCATCCATAGCCCTGCTGCCATACTGCCATGAGCTCCCCATACCCACTCCTCCGGAGAGAGAGCAGCCGTCTTTAGAAGAGAGCAGCAAGTCAGAGAGCGAGGAAGGCGTAGATCCAGATGACAATTTCAGAGGTGGAGCTGAGGAGAGAAACCCATACTACCCCAACCAAAAATACCTCAACGACTTGATCAGAGATCTTGGGCTCACCAAGTCCAATCCCGAGCTATTGACGTCTAGGCTCAAGCAGTGGAACTTGTTGGATGAAAGTGTGCAAGTCGCAGATCAGAGCAAGCGTCACCAACCTTTTTGCAGCTTATTCACCCGTAAAGATGGGATCTGCTTCTGCCACAATGTGACCAGTCTGTTCGAGGCAATTGGAATCGCCTGTAACCAGAATAAGTGGTGCCTCTTCATTGACAGCTCATCCAGGAGCCTCAAAGCCGTGCTGCTCCATAATGGTAACAAGTACCCGTCTCTTCGCCTGGCTCACTCGGTGCACCTCAAAGAGGATTACAACAGCATCAAGACCTTGCTGGACGCCTTGAAGTATGATGAGTACGGCTGGGAGGTCATCGGAGACTTCAAAATGGCGGCATTCCTGATGGGTCTCCAAAGCGGTTTTACCAAGTTTCCCTGCTATCTTTGCCTTGGGGACAGCAGGGACACCAAGGCGCACTACCACAGGCGGGACTGGCCACAGCGGACCGAGTTCTCTGTGGGGAGGAACAACGTCAAGTGGGAGCCACTGGTGGACCCCTGGAAGGTGCTGATGCCACCACTGCACATCGAATTGGGCCTCATGAAACAATTTGTCAGAGCTGTAGATAAGGAGTCGGCAGCCTTCAAGTACCTTCAAGACTTCTTCCCTACTCTTCCCCTAAGCTGTCTGAGGCAAAGGTCAAAGCCGATGTCTTCGTCGGACCACAGATAAAGAAGATCCTGGAGTGCAATGAATTCCCCAAGAAGCTCACTAGTAAGGAGAAAGCGGCTTGGGACAGCTTTGTCGCAGTGGTTCGTGGCTTCCTGGGCAATCACAAGGTCGAAAACTATGTGGAGCTGGTTGAGACTCTGGTGAAGAACTACGGCACAATGGGCTGTAGGATGTCCCTCAAAGTCCATATCCTTGAGGCTCATCTTGATACATTCAAGGAGAACATGGGAGCGTACTCGGAGGAGCAAGGCGAGCGCTTCCACCAGGATGTACTGGACTTTGAACGCCGCTACCAAGGACAGTATAACGAGAACATGATGGGAGACTACATTTGGGGGCTGATTCGTTAAAGTGAATTACAGTATAATCATAAATCTCGAAAAACTACTCACTTCTAAATCTTTTGTAGTCATTTTTGTATTACTTTAGTATAAATATGTACATTTTGATTCATTTGTTGTTATTTTCTGACTTCATGTGAATGAAAATACACAGATTCGCCCGTTTTCTCATTGAAAATAGGTACATTTCTAAATATCACTGTCCTGGTCACAAAAGCAAAGTTTGTGGGGAATATTAGCCATTTTCTATACTTTTTAGGCATAAGCAATTATGAAATAACACTACCCAGGGACAACAATTGTGTTACATAGTGTTATCAGAAGGTTCATCTTCAATATATTTACTATCATTAATCAAATCAGCAGCTAGTTAACATTACTTAATACCTATCAGTTAATTCATATTAGAATGACAGTAATTATTAAACAGTTATATAAATATACATTTTGACTTAATAAACAATCGGCAGCTAATTCACATTACTTAATCTGTTCATTTATATTAGAATAACAATAACGGTAATTATTAAACAGTTTTCCGAAGCGGTTTTAGCAGAGCTGTAAATCTGTGTATTACCTGGACAGCGTCCATCCGAATCTGAATAGATGCCCTGTACCGTGAATTGATTACTTCACTGGTGAGCGTGCCCTACTATGTAGTCACATGAGTGTATGGGTCCAATACATGGTCATCATTAACTCCATTTGTAGTGGCGTAACGCGCGCAGGGTTTGCAAACAGCAGTTGCATTCATGTGCGGGGGTTGCAAACAGTGAGGTCAAGTCAGGACGAGCAGGTGCGAGCGTGTGGCCTTGGAGGCAGCAGAGAGAGAGACGCCAGCAATTAGGGAAAGGGGCAGTGATTGGCTGGCTGCAAATGCAAACGCGGGGTAGGCGCCACGGAGGCGAGAGATAGAGGCGGTAAGGGGGAGAGCACGGGCGAGAGATGCTGGAAGGACGCCAGCTTAATGGGACACTTAATGAGGAGGGGGATTGAAGTGGAACGTGTGAAACAACGTGTTGGGTTCGTTGGAGATGAGGAAGTGAAGAGAATTCAAGACAAGTCCGAGACGTCGCCCCCCACACCTCGTCCTCCCCAGGGGGTGTTGGCTGATCCCCCGCTGGGGGCACGGGCGAGGTTGGAGGTGCGGGTGTAAACAGGTTAGCGGTGGAGAGGCTCGCGGAATCTTTAGTCTGAGTGTGATAGGCTAGCGGTGGAGAGGCTCGCGGAATCTTTAGTCTTGAGTGTCATAGGTTAGCGGTGGAGAGGCTCGCGGAATCTTTAGTCTTGAGTGTCATAGGCTAGCGGTGGAGAGGCTCGCGGAATCTTTAGTCTGAGTGTGATAGGCTAGTGGTGGAGAGGCTCGCGGAATCTTTAGTCTTGAGTGTGATAGGTTAGCGGTGGAGAGGCTCGCAGGATCTTTAGTCTTGAGTGTCATAGGTTAGCGGTGGAGAGGCTCGCGGAATCTTTAGTCTTGAGTGTCATAGGCTAGCGGTGGAGAGGCTCGCGGAATCTTTAGTCTGAGTGTGATAGGCTAGTGGTGGAGAGGCTCGCGGAATCTTTAGTCTGAGTGTGATAGGCTAGTGGTGGAGAGGCTCGCGGAATCTTTAGTCTGAGTGTGATAGGCTAGCGGTGGAGAGGCTCGCGGAATCTTTAGTCTTGAGTGTGATAGGTTAGCGGTGGAGAGGCTCGCGGAATCTTTAGTCTTGAGTGTCATAGGCTAGCGGTGGAGAGGCTCGCGGAATCTTTAGTCTGAGTGTGATAGGCTAGTGGTGGAGAGGCTCGCGGAATCTTTAGTCTTGAGTGTCATAGGTTAGCGGTGGAGAGGCTCGCGGAATCTTTAGTCTTGAGTGTCATAGGCTAGCGGTGGAGAGGCTCGCGGAATCTTTAGTCTGAGTGTGATAGGCTAGTGGTGGAGAGGCTCGCGGAATCTTTAGTCTTGAGTGTCATAGGTTAGCGGTGGAGAGGCTCGCGGGATCTTTAGTCTTGAGTGTCATAGGCTAGCGGTGGAGAGGCTCGCGGAATCTTTAGTCTGAGTGTGATAGGCTAGTGGTGGAGAGGCTCGCGGGATCTTTAGTCTTGAGTGTCATAGGCTAGCGGTGGAGAGGCTCGCGGAATCTTTAGTCTGAGTGTGATAGGCTAGTGGTGGAGAGGCTCGCGGGATCTTTAGTCTGAGTGTGATAGGCTAGCGGTGGAGAGGCTCGCGGAATCTTTAGTCTGAGTGTGATAGGCTAGCGGTGGAGAGGCTCGCGGGATCTTTAGTCTGAGTGTGATAGGTTAGCGGTGGAGAGGCTCGCGGAATCTTTAGTCTGAGTGTGATAGGCTAGTGGTGGAGAGGCTCGCGGGATCTTTAGTCTGAGTGTCATAGGTTAGCGGTGGAGAGGCTCGCGGAATCTTTAGTCTGAGTGTGATAGGCTAGTGGTGGAGAGGCTCGCGGAATCTTTAGTCTGAGTGTGATAGGCTAGCGGTGGAGAGGCTCGCGGGATCTTTAGTCTGAGTGTGATAGGCTAGTGGTGGAGAGGCTCGCGGAATCTTTAGTCTGAGTATGATAGGCTAGCGGTGGAGAGGCTCGCGGAATCTTTAGTCTGAGTGTGATAGGCTAGTGGTGGAGAGGCTAGCGGGATCTTTAGTCTGAGTGTGATAGGCTAGCGGTGGAGAGGCTCGCGGAATCTTTAGTCTGAGTGTGATAGGTTAGCGGTGGAGAGGCTCGCGGGATCTTTAGTCTTGAGTGTGATAGGCTAGCGGTGGAGAGGCTCGCGGGATCTTTAGTCTTGAGTGTGATAGGCTAGCGGTGGAGAGGCTCGCGGGATCTTTAGTCTGAGTGTCATAGGTTAGCGGTGGAGAGGCTCGCGGAATCTTTAGTCTGAGTGTGATAGGCTAGTGGTGGAGAGGCTCGCGGAATCTTTAGTCTGAGTGTGATAGGCTAGCGGTGGAGAGGCTCGCGGAATCTTTAGTCTGAGTGTGATAGGCTAGTGGTGGAGAGGCTCGCGGAATCTTTAGTCTGAGTGTGATAGGCTAGCGGTGGAGAGGCTCGCGGAATCTTTAGTCTTGAGTGTGATAGGCTAGTGGTGGAGAGGCTCGCGGAATCTTTAGTCTTGAGTGTGATAGGCTAGTGGTGGAGAGGCTCGCGGGATCTTTAGTCTTGAGTGTGATAGGCTAGCGGTGGAGAGGCTCGCGGGATCTTTAGTCTTGAGTGTGATAGGCTAGTGGTGGAGAGGCTCGCGGAATCTTTAGTCTTGAGTGTCATAGGCTAGCGGTGGAGAGGCTCGCGGAATCTTTAGTCTTGAGTGTCATAGGCTAGCGGTGGAGAGGCTCGCGGAATCTTTAGTCTTGAGTGTCATAGGCTAGCGGTGGAGAGGCTCGCGGAATCTTTAGTCTTGAGTGTCATAGGTTAGCGGTGGAGAGGCTCGCGGAATCTTTAGTCTTGAGTGTGATAGGCTAGCGGTGGAGAGGCTCGCGGAATCTTTAGTCTTGAGTGTGATAGGCTAGCGGTGGAGAGGCTAGCGGGATCTTTAGTCTTGAGTGTGATAGGCTAGCGGTGGAGAGGCTCGCGGAATCTTTAGTCTTGAGTGTGATAGGCTAGCGGTGGAGAGGCTCGCGGGATCTTTAGTCTTGAGTGTGATAGGCTAGTGGTGGAGAGGCTCGCGGGATCTTTAGTCTTGAGTGTGATAGGCTAGCGGTGGAGAGGCTCGCGGAATCTTTAGTCTTGAGTGTGATAGGCTAGTGGTGGAGAGGCTCGCGGGATCTTTAGTCTTGAGTGTGATAGGCTAGCGGTGGAGAGGCTCGCGGGATCTTTAGTCTTGAGTGTGATAGGCTAGCGGTGGAGAGGCTCGCGGAATCTTTAGTCTTGAGTGTGATAGGCTAGTGGTGGAGAGGCTAGCGGGATCTTTAGTCTTGAGTGTGATAGGCTAGTGGTGGAGAGGCTCGCGGGATCTTTAGTCTTGAGTGTGATAGGTTAGCGGTGGAGAGGCTCGCGGAATCTTTAGTCTTGAGTGTGATAGGCTAGCGGTGGAAAAGCTAGTGGAGTATACAGAGAGAGAGTCCGTGACAGGTTAGCAGAGTGGGGAGTAACAGGCTAGCGGAGCGAGAGAGAGCGCTCGAAGGAGCAGGCTAGCAGAGGAAGAGAGGAAGAGTTCAAGAGTTCAAGGCAGGAGTGCGTGGTGTTGAACGTGAGGAGCATCCGTGTGGGATGCTGCGAATAAAGTGACACAGGAGAGAGAAAAAGACGAAGTTGTCCGCGGGAACAAACACCACACTACACATTGATAACTCATTATAGTGCGATTAATTACATTACGCCACATTGGCTACACTCACCAACCCTGAACTACTTAGTAAAAACAATCATTAGAACCCCATAAGCATCTCTCACGACAGGCCACTAGACCTCGCTGGTACAACACCAAAACGAGACGACCCAGCATCTGGACCCAAGTTTACTTGTAGGACTGGCCTCCTTATCACAGCTTACTAGCTGCTCGCTTTACGAGTACGGAGCTCAACGAGGGTGATCAGTCCCCGGTGTCTGTTCAGTTGAATGTGGTGCCTTAAACACCCTACTGAACTCGGTCACTTTTCTGCGTGAGCCTCCGACGTTTTTTGGTTCACCAAATCAACCTTATGGCGGTACCCCGGGGTCCGTGATGCAGTCATTTTTAGTCTGTTGATGGTCGGCGATGCGGTAATCGACTCATCTCGACGAGCTGTACACGATGCACTACAGTGCGTACGAGCGTTCAGGGTTTCAGCGCAATCGTCCTCGCTGCGTTTCGACATCGCGGAATGGCACTGATTTCGGATTGATTGGTACCCCAGTCACGGAGTTAAGTTCACCGCTGGAAACAAGTAAACCCGTAAAAACTAAGTTTTTCACTATAAATCCTTTATATGCGTGGCGGCTAGAGTCTTCTCGTCCTCTGGCTTGAGATGACTGCCACCTATGGGTCAGATGATTGTCTGCCAGTATTAAGCAATTGGTAATTCAATATTTAATTTGTTTTCCCTAAACAGTGTAAAATTTTGGAAAAAAATTTTCACGAAAATTAATTGTCACACACAACGAATCTCGATTGGATCACGGGAAGTGGGTTAAAAAACGAGCGAAAGATTTGCACGGTCCTAAGCAAGCAAGCAAACTTAATATAAAGGATTTAAAAATATATTCGCCTGTGGAGGACGCGGGGATCGATCCCGCCGACCTTTGGCATGGGAAGCGAGGGCGCTACCAACTGCGCTACTCCGCCACGGCCTGTGGAGGGGTTACGCTCTGGGCTCCTACACTGTGACGTTCAGCCAAAGCCATGAATGAGTTATATTTGAATAAATGTAAAATAAAAAAAATTTGCCAAAAAAGTGTAACATTTTTGAAAAAGTTTTTCACAAACAATAATTGTCTCGCACAACGAGTCTGTGCAAAATGTCAGCTCGATTGGATCACGGGAAGTGGGTTAAAAAACGACCGAAAGATTTACACGGTCGTAAGCAAGCAAGCAAGCACGCAAGCATGCAAGCAAGCGAACTTAATATAAAGGATTTAAAAATAGTGTCCCAGAAATAAAACATTAAATTGCCTCGGCCATTTTTAATTAGTTGGTACCCGGGTACTTCCATAAGGATCAGATAACCTACCCCTGTGAACAGGAGATAGGGCAAGAACAGATGAAAAGAAAAAATGTGAATAGTAAGTACAACAAAAAATCATGAAGTTCTCAACAAATCTGATAATAGCTGCCCATATTTAACATTGATTTGAGCAATGGCCTCTTTCAGGTCTGACATGAAGGACCTCGCATAAGTGCTGTAGTCTGTCACGACCGGGTCGTCTAATGCATTGCTGGAGACGTGAGACACGGCCAAACGTGAGTTACAAAGGGGCATATCCCATTGCCTCATGGACCGTCGCATTCTATGCGAATGTGAGTCTGCACTTGCTTAGGCCACTCGTGCTTGGCCCTCTGTCAGCGTCCTTCGCGTGTTCCCTAGAGTGTGGTTACATCTCTCCGTCCGACCATTTTCCATTGGATGGTACACAGTTGAGTATGACTTTCCCACCCCTGCAAGTGCCATCAGCTGTGCGATGAGTTCACTCTGAAGAAGTGTGTGCCTTGGTCTGAATGGATCCTTTCCGGGAATCCGTGAATACAAAACTCACGATCCCACAGTGTCAGAGCCACATGCTTCGTCGTCTGGTTAATGCAGGGGAAGGAATGGGTCACTTTTGTAAAATTGGACCATCACCACCAATGACGGAGCCAGGATTTTCAGTTAAGGGGGGGGGGGGCAACCACTCCAGCAATGAAAAATGATAGAGGAGTTGTTAGTAAACATATTCCTGCAGAGGGAGCTGGTAGGAACGTTGGGTTGCTCGGTCAATGGCCAGGGTCAACGGCGGCGTGGTGTATTCCGCAAATATGGCCGACTGTGAGGGCGGGCACAAGCCGGCGTGAGTAGGTGAAACGTTGAGTTTTATAAGGGCACCACGGGGTGACCAGCCCCTCCCCACCCAGCCCCACCCCTCCCCTCCCCACCCAGCCCCTCCCCACCCTCCCCACCCCTCCCATTTTTGGATGCACGACGGACGGACGGACGGACGCAATAATCCCCTATGGGCTGGTGGAACCAGGTGGTTCCTATCAGTAGGAAGGACTTGTCCCTTGCTTTGTATTCGACGCGTGTGCGGCGATGGCGCAGACATCGATCGAGGGTCGAATTCGAACCGCGTTGTGTGATCGGCATCGCGCTCGCTGAAGGTGTTGATGGCTTCAGGGGAAGTCGTGTCAGCTGTAGACGCAACTGCGCACAATTCTGTGAGCCACTTATAACCGCTTTGCCGTTACTTATTGCCAATTATGGACTCAGACTATTGTCCCATCATATTCTTAGGTTTTTTCGGTAAAGTCACGTAGGTAAAAAAATAAAATTAATAAAAGTAAAATAAAAATCACGACGTTTCGGAGGCAACACAAGCTTCCGCCTTCAGGTGGAACCGTCACGGCACGATTGCTGTATTGCTGTATCAAGTAAGATGTCCTATCATCTCAGAGTCCCTGGCGCGTAATAATATGCTACACAGTGGCAGTGCGGGTCACAACATGCCGATGTATTACTAATAAACCACAATGATCCCATCGAAATGAGGGATTTCGATCGGATCATTGGGGGGGGGGGGCACGTGCCACTACCCCCTCCCCCCCACTGGCTCCACCAGTGATCACCACCGATACGTCAACTCGCCGGCCTTCCACACACTCACAATCCACGCAGACTCATTCCGCTTGAGCCCTCGTCTTGATGATCTCCAGTGGTGCCCGTACTGCTGCATCTGGGGGTCTTTGCCACAACGCACCGCCCACAACAACAATGGAGCTTCACCCCCCGATGTCTGCCTCCATTGCTGGCCTGAAGCACCGCTGCCTTGCCACACACGAAGTCTCCTCCTCGTCCCCAATGATCCGACAAGGGGCCGTCCATAAATGACGTCACGCGATTTTGGACGATTTTTGACCCACCCCCCCTCGTCACACGGCGTCACAAAAATTCAGACCCCCTCCCTCCCTCAAATATGACGTCACAAAGCTCTGCCCCCCCCAAAAAAAAAATAAACATGCTTCAAATCGCTTTAAACTATTGTCATTGTAGTGCGTATTTAATGTGGCGCTGCACTCTGATGTTGTAGAAGAAAACATTTATTAAAAAGTCTATTTAATTAAGTAGAACGTGTTGTCTATATTGATTTAAAGTTGCGCATTTTGATGTGACGTCACATTTTTCAAACCCCCCCCCCTCGTCACACATCATCCTTAGGTGCGTGACGTCATTTATGGACGGCCCTTTACTTAATATGAAATAGTTTAGTTTTTAGTATCAGTCTCTCCATTGCCGATGTTTACTACACACCACACCGGGTCCTCATTTGAGGCTGAGTCGACCTAGGGGAGGCCCATGACCACTGGTGTTGGCCGTGAGCGGGAATCGAACTCGGGTCGTCAGGTTCGTAGTGCAGCGCTACACCATCGCTCCCCATGAGTGGGACAAGTGCTCACACACACGAACACACGCACACACACACGAACACACGCACACACACACACGAACACACACAACAACCGCCATTCGCCACTAAGTGGCGGTGACGTCACCACGACGCTTGTGCCAGGCCATGTGCACCTTGAGGCCACGTGAAGTGTCGAACGCCCGCTGGCAGGAGGTCACGGGGCAGACCCAGGTGCCACGGGTCGACTGACCGAGATGACCGAGATGACTGGCTGATGCACCACCTGTGCCCCCTACTGTGCCAACTTGCTGTGCTTTAGCCACCCGGCGCTCCGCTCGTTGTTGTGAGCGTCGCTCCTCCGCCCTCCGTTGTTGTTGGAGGGCGACTGCCTCCAACTGCCCAGTAGCGTCCTTCACGAGCCTCCTCCACTGAGGCCGATCTTGACACCGCTGGTACCAGTCATCGGCAAGTCCACTCAGCTCCACGTCCTCCTGTACCACATCACTCCATCTCTTCTCTAGCCCGTGCCGCGCCCGTTTAGCCCCCTCGATCCGGCCGAACAAAAGCTGTTTAGGCATGCGGTGGCTGGGCATGCGGGCTACATGACCCAGCCAACGCAGCCTTGCCTGCCGGAGGAGCTCACTGATGGGACTTTGCCCAGATCTTTCAAGGACTTGTGAGCTCCTCACACAATCCAGCCTGGTTAAACCCAGGATGGATCGTAGGCAGGCCAGCCTAAATGTTTCCAACCGGCGAAGATGCTCCACTAGGGGGGTCCACGTTTCGCAAGCATAGAGAAGGGAGGGAATGACCGTGGCCGAGAAGACCTGAAGCTTCGTGCGGAGCGACAGACCAGGTAGCTTCCACACAGCGTTACGCAACCGATGAAAAGATATTGCCGCTCGACTGATTCGGAGTGAGACCTCTGCTGATAAACTGGAGCCGGTCATGAGCACACTGCCCAGGTATGGGAAACTCTCTACTCTCTCCACAACTGCCCCATCACCGATTGGGAGTTGTGGGGGCGGAGTGCCCGATGGTACAAAATACCCAGGCAGGTGCTTAGTTTTGGTGGGGCTGATGGTAAGGCCCCACCTCTTAGTGGCACACTCCAGTCTCAGCAGCAGCGTCTCCAACTCCTCTTCTGAATGAGCAGCTATTACCAAATCATCGGCATACATAACGTGGTTGACCAATAGGGAGCCATCCCTTGATCGCACCCGGGCGTCGATCAGCCTCCCATTATATCTGTACCAAATGGTAATTCCCCCGGTACAGCTATTGAAGGCTTCACGAACTACGCAGTCGAAATAGATGTTAAATAATGTGGGAGCCAGAGGACATCCCTGTCGCACCCCAAGGTGTACAGGGAAAGGCTCCGACTCCCGGCCACGTAGTTTTACCCGGGCCCGCTCACCATCATGAAGGTCCTTAATGATCGTGAGCAGAGGGTCAGGGACTCCGAAAGCACGAAGAACAACCCAGAGCCCAGTCCTACTGATGGTATCATAGGCCTTGACCAGGTCAATAAAGCAGAGATGTAGGTCTTTTTGGAATTCCCTACACCTCTGCTGTAGCAGACGGACAGAAAATATGGCATCTGTGCAGGACCGCCCTTTCCTGAAACCACATTGGGGCTCCGCAAGCCTCTCCTCAGCGTGCCTAGCAAGGCGATGTTGAATAATCCTTGCCAGGACCTTACCCGGCACACTGAGGAGTGAGATGCCCCTGTAGTTGTTACAGTCGGTACGGTCCCCCTTCTTAAAGAGGGGGACCACCAGGGCATCCTTCCAGTCCTGCGGAACCCGTCCAGTGGTCCAGACTGTTGTTATGATGTCATATAGGGCAGTCTGTGCACAAACGCCACCCTCCCTCAGCATTTCGCCTGGGAGATCATCTCTGCCCGGTGCCTTCCCTGGTCTCAGACTCCGGATCGCCCTCAGTACTTCCTCAACAGCCGGTACCTCAGCCAGCCACTCACAGGGGGTGACCTCTTCCAATATTTGAGGCACCGCAGCCTCAGCAGGGTTATCCCCACTTTGTGCCATGATGTTTTCCTGGCTGAGAGATTTTCCCTCCCCCAGGACCTCACAGAAATGCTCAGCAAATCTGCAAACCTGTTCCTGGGGGTCGGAGATTGGATCACCGTTTTTTCCTCTAATGATGGTAATAGGTGTGGCGCTGCAGGTTACTTTTTTGATGGAGTTAAATAGTGATTTGTGATCGCGGGCCACTGAGGCAGACTCCATCTCCTCAGCAACCCGCGACCACCACCCATCCTTACAGCGCCTCACGGCTCTCCGAACCTCCGAGCGAAGACTGCGGTAAACCTCCTCATTCTCTGACGTGGGATGCTGTAGGCGATGAGAGTGGGCCTGTCGCTTTTTCTCAATTAACCTGAACACCTCCTCCGTCAGCCAGGGTTCCCGGGGAGGTCTGGACCGCGCACCCAAAGCAGCCATTGCAGCTGCATGAGTCACAGTCTTAAACCTCGCCCATTTACCCTCGACATCAGGTGGAGTGGGGGACGATGCCAACCCCAGCTGCAAGCGATGATGAAATTCTCGCTTGCAACTTTCATCAGCTAACTTAGACCAGGCCACTTTTGGTTGGAATGGGATCCTGGGTGTACACCCACCACCGGAGTGGAAGAATGGCAGGCGCATCTTACAGATGACTAGTCGATGGTCAGAGGGCAGATCAGCTCCACGGTAGGTCCTGGTGTCAAGGACATGGGCTCGCATCCGCTGGTCCGTCACTACGTAGTCCAGCAGATGTTCTTGCTTGGACCCGGCATGCATCCATGATGTTGTGTGGATGCGCCGATGCCGGAACAGCGTGTTGGTAATTACAAGCCCATGGGCTGCACAAAAATCTAGCAGCCTCCTACCGTTATTATTGAGCTGATCTGGCCCATGCCTTCCAATCACTCCAGACCAGGTGCCAGCATCATGACCAACTCGGGCATTGAAGTCACCCAACAAGATGACTCTGTCCCGAGTGGCCACTTTAGCCAGCACCTGTGACAGGAGGTCATAGAAAGCGTCCGACTCATCGGCTTTGCCTGCATCCCTCCACAGAACACACACACACGAAGACACACACACACACGAACACACACACACGAACACACACACACACACGAACACACACACACGAACACACACACACGAACACACACACGAACACACACACACACGAACACACACACACGAACACACACACACGAACACACGAACACACACACACACGAACACACACGAACACACACACACGAACACACACACACGAACACACACACACGAACACACACACACGAACACACACACACGAACACACGAACACACGAACACACGAACACACGAACACACACGAACACACACACACGAACACACACACACGAAGACACACACACGAACACACACACACACACACGAACACACACACACGAACACACACACACGAACACACACACACACGAACACACACACACGAACACACACACACGAATACACACACACGAACACACACACACACGAACACACACACACACACGAACACACACGAACACACACGAACACACACACACGAACACACACACACGAACACACACACACGAACACACACACACGAATACACACACACACGAACACACACACACACGAACACACACACACACACGAACACACACACGAACACACACACACGAACACACACACACACGAACACACACACACACACACACGAACACACACGAACACACACACACGAACACACACACACGAACACACACACACGAACACACACACACGAACACACACACACACACGAACACACACACACACGAACACACACGAACACACACACACACACGAACACACACACACACACGAACACACACACACACACGAACACACACACACACGAACACGAACACACACACACACGAACACACACACACACGAACACACACACGAACACGAACACACACACACGAACACACACACACACACGAACACACACACACGAACACACACACACGAACACACACACACGAACACACACACACGAACACACACACACGAATACACACACACGAACACACACACACACGAACACACACACACACGAACACACACACACACGAACACACACACACACGAACACACACACACACGAACACACACACACACGAACACACACACACACGAACACACACACACACGAACACACACACACGAACACACACACACACGAACACACACACACGAACACACACACACACGAACACACACACACGAACACACACACACACGAACACACACACACACACACACGAACACACACACACGAACACACACACACACGAACACACACACACACGAACACACACACACACACACACGAACACACACACGAACACAGTAACCGTGTCGGACACGCGTAGTTCTACATTCATGTTTTACTTTGACCGCAGACATCTTTATAGACCGGTTCCTGTTGTATGTCTGCTGCACGCAGAGTAGTACTGTTTATATTATGACCATCATCAATACGATACACCATTGTAAATAATACAGGACACATACACACAAAGACAAAAGCTCCCCATATACCCAATACGGACCGGTGGGTCAAGTGCTGTTAGCGTGCACCAATGTGGGTCGGCACTGCGGATGTTTTACGCACCACACCAGGTACTCATTTGAGGCTGAATCAACCTAGGGGAGGCCCAGGACTAGTTCCAAACAGACGCCACAATATTGGTCGAGAGCGGGAATCGAACTCGGGTCATCAGGTTCGTCGCGCAGTGTGCGAACCGTTGCGCCACCGCTCCCCACAAACTCGTTCACACAGACACGGGGGACATGCACAGACGCACAGACACACAGCGGCGTGCATCGCTACTGGCTGCTAGCAGGGCTGGAGGTGGTGGAGGTGGGATGAACGGGGTCGGTGCTAAGGGTTGAGTTGGACTCCCGGACCAGTTCTCCTTCCTTGGACTCGAGACTCATGTGAGTTGTTACTGGTGCAGCTGATGCTGGGTCTGCTGCTGCTGATGATGATGATGCTGATGATGAAAGTGTTCCTGCTACTGATACATTTTCTGATATTCCTGCTGATGATTCTTCACCTGATGATGATGATCCTACTTCTGCTGATCCAGCTCCTGCTGCTGCTGCTGATGATCCTGCTGCTGCTGATGATGCTGATCCTGCTGCTGCTACTGATGATACTGCTGATGATTCTTCACCTGATGATGATCCTGCTTCTGTTGATCCAGCTCCTGCTGCTGCTGCTGCTGCTGATGATGATCCTGCTGATGTTGCTGCTGCTGATGATGATGCTGATACTGCTGCTGATGATGATCCTGCTGATGATTCTTCACCTGATGATGATCCTGCTTCTGCTGATCCAGCTCCTGCTGCTAATGATGATGCTGCTGATGATGATGCTGATCCTGCTGCTGCTACTGATGATCCTGCTGATGCTGCTGCTGCTGATGATGCTGCTCCTGATGATAACCCTGCTGCCCCCGTCTTTCCTCCTCTTCCTTTCCCTCGCCTCCCCCCTTTGGCTGTGCTCCCCCCATCACCCCTCCCTCCTCCTCCTCCTGCTCCACCACCTCCTCCTCCTCCACCACCACCTCCGCCTCCACCCCCACCGCCATCGGCACCACCGCCTCCCCCTGCGCGCCCGTACCTCACCACCTCCCCGAACACCTGCTCCCTGACCCCGGCGCCGAAGTTGCACGACATGAATTGGCAGAACTGCTCCATGAGTGGGTCTAGGGGCGCCTGGGAGGTCCCCTGGCTGAGCCCCTGGCGGACGATCTCACGCGAGTACTGCCCCGCGTAGAAGTCGAGCAACTCGGTGGTGGCACCTGCGCCGCCACCACCACCACCACCCCCCTCCACCCCGGCCGCCATGAATCGGTAGAAGTCTCCGGCGAGGTCCTGGCCGCCCCCTTCCTCGGCGAGGAAGGAGCGGCGCTTGCGGCCACGTGGCCTCGCTCTGCCGCCCGCGGGGGGCATCTGCGGGGACGAGGGGAACGCGCCGTGGGGGGCGCAGGGAGCCCGGGACCCCTGGGGGGCAGGGGAAGCGGTGACATCACCGTCTGTGGCGGTCTGTGTGTCTGTGTCAGTCTGTGTGTCTGTGTCAGTCTGTGTGTCTGTGTCAGTCTGTGTGTCTGTGGCGGTCTGTGTGTCTGTGGCAGTCTGTGTGTTTGTGTCAGTCTGTGTGTCTGTGTCAGTCTGTGTGTCTGTGGCGGTCTGTGTGTCTGTACCAGTCTGTGTGTCTGTGGCGGTCTGTGTGTCTGTACCAGTCTGTGTGTCTGTGTCAGTCTGTGTGTCTGTGCCAGTCTGTGTGTCTGTACCAGTCTGTGTGTCTGTACCAGTCTGTGTGTTTGTGACAGTCTGTGTGTCTGTGTCAGTCTGTGTGTCTGTACCAGTCTGTGTGTCTGTGTCAGTCTGTGTGTCTGTACCAGTCTGTGTGTCTGTGACAGTCTGTGTGTCTGTGGCAGTCTGTGTGTCTGTGGTAGTCTGTGTGTCTGTGTCAGTCTGTGTGTCTGTGACGGTCTGTGTGTCTGTGGCAGTCTGTGTGTTTGTGTCAGTCTGTGTGTCTGTGTCAGTCTGTGTGTCTGTGGCGGTCTGTGTGTCTGTGGCAGTCTGTGTGTCTGTGACAGTCTGTGTGTCTGTGTCAGTCTGTGTGTCTGTGGCGGTCTGTGTGTCTGTGTCAGTCTGTGTGTCTGTGGTGGTCTGTGTGTCTGTGTCAGTCTGTGTGTCTGTGGTGGTCTGTGTGTCTGTGTCAGTCTGTGTGTCTGTGGTGGTCTGTGTGTCTGTGTCAGTCTGTGTGTCTGTGGCGGTCTGTGTGTCTGTGGCAGTCTGTGTGTCTATGACAGTCTGTGTGTCTGTACCAGTCTGTGTGTCTGTGTCAGTCTGTGTGTTTGTGATAGTCTGTGTGTCTGTGACAGTCTGTGTGTCTGTACCAGTCTGTGTGTCTGTGTCAGTCTGTGTGTCTGTGGCGGTCTGTGTGTCTGTACCAGTCTGTGTGTCTGTGTCAGTCTGTGTGTCTGTGCCAGTCTGTGTGTCTGTACCAGTCTGTGTGTCTGTACCAGTCTGTGTGTTTGTGACAGTCTGTGTGTCTGTGTCAGTCTGTGTGTCTGTACCAGTCTGTGTGTCTGTGTCAGTCTGTGTGTCTGTACTAGTCTGTGTGTCTGTGGCAGTCTGTGTGTCTGTGGTGGTCTGTGTGTCTGTGTCAGTCTGTGTGTCTGTGACGGTCTGTGTGTCTGTGGCAGTCTGTGTGTTTGTGTCAGTCTGTGTGTCTGTGTCAGTCTGTGTGTCTGTGGCGGTCTGTGTGTCTGTGGCAGTCTGTGTGTCTGTGACAGTCTGTGTGTCTGTGGCGGTCTGTGTGTCTGTGGCAGTCTGTGTGTCTGTGACAGTCTGTGTGTCTGTACCAGTCTGTGTGTCTGTGTCAGTCTGTGTGTCTGTGATAGTTTGTGTGTCTGTACCAGTCTGTGTGTCTGTGCCAGTCTGTGTTTCTGTACCAGTCTGTGTGTCTGTACCAGTCTGTGTGTTTGTGACAGTCTGTGTGTCTGTGTCAGTCTGTGTGTCTGTACCAGTCTGTGTGTCTGTGTCAGTCTGTGTGTCTGTACTAGTCTGTGTGTCTGTGGCAGTCTGTGTGTCTGTGGCAGTCTGTGTGTCTGTACCAGTCTGTGTGCCTGTGACAGTCTGTGTGTCTGTGCCAGTCTGTGTGTCTGTACCAGTCTGTGTGTCTGTGACAGTCTGTGTGTATGTGTCAGTATGTGTGTCTGTACCAGTCTGTGTGTCTGTGTCAGTCTGTATGTCTGTGACAGTCTGTGTGTCTGTACCAGTCTGTGTGTCTGTGACAGTCTGTGTGTCTGTACCAGTCTGTGTGTCTGTGTCAGTCTGTGTGTCTGTGTCAGTCTGTGTGTCTGTGACAGTCTGTGTGACTGTACCAGTCTGTGTGTCTGTGTCAGTCTGTGTGTCTGTGACAGTCTGTGTGTCTGTGTCAGTCTGTGTGTCTGTGTCAGTCTGTGTGTCTGTGTCAGTCTGTGTGTCTGTGACAGTCTGTGTGTCTGTGACAGTCTGTGTGTCTGTGGCAGTCTGTGTGTCTGTGCCAGTCTGTGTGTCTGTACCAGTCTGTGTGTCTGTGTCAGTCAGTGTGTCTGTGACAGTCTGTGTGTCTGTGTCAGTCTGTGTGTCTGTGACAGTCTGTGTGTCTGTGTCAGTCTGTGTGTCTGTGGCAGTCTGTGTGTCTGTGGCAGTCTGTGTGTCTGTGCCAGTCTGTGTGTCTGTGCCAGTCTGTGTGTCTGTACCAGTCTGTGTGTCTGTATCAGTCTGTGTGTCTGTGCCAGTCTGTGTGTCTGTACCAGTCTGTGTGTCTGTACCAGTCTGTGTGTCTGTACCAGTCTGTGTGTCTGTACCGGTTTGTGTGTCTGTACCAGTCTGTCTGTCTGTACCAGTCTGTGTGTCTGTTTCAGTCTGTGTGTCTGTACCAGTCTGTGTGTCTGTACCAGTCTGTGTGTCTGTACCAGTCTGTGTGTCTGTACCGGTCTGTGTGTCTGTACCGGTCTGTGTGTCTACACGACACTGCTTAACCATGCCGCTCTGTCCGTCTGACCCAGTCTGTCTCTCTGCACGATGCTGTTGTCTGTCTGCACCGACCCGTCTGTCAGTAGCGCCCTGTCCCTCCACCCCACCGTGTCTCCCCACCGCCGTCCCACCGCTCTGTGCACCCCGGAGCCCCCGTGGATTGTGGGGGTCTCCCCCTCTCCCGCCGTGCCCGCTGGCGGTGCCCCTGTGACGGTGGCGCGAACCTCCCGACCGCGTGATGGGGCGCTGCCTGCGCCAGCTGCCGGGCTTGTCCACTACGGGGGCCGCCCCAGCGGCAGCAGCAGCAACACCAGCGGCACCACCGCCACCACCAACACCACCAACATCACCACTGCCACCACCACTGGAAACATGACCACCAACACCACCAACACCACCAACACCGCCACCACCAACACCGCCACCACCAACAGCGCCACCACCAACACCACCAACAGTGCCACCAACAACAGCGCCACCACCAACACCACCAACAGCGCCACCACCAACAGCGCCACCACCAACACTGGCATCATCTACAGCATCAACACCACCGGCACCGCCGCCACCACCAAAACCACCAAAACCACCACTGGAAACATGACCCCCAACACCGCCACCACCAAAACCACCGCCACCACAAAAACCACCGCCACCAACACCGCCACCACCAACAGCGCCACCACCAACACCAACACCGGCACCACCAACACTGGCACCACCATCACTCGCAGCAACACCAGCACTGGCAATGGCACCACTGCCAATAATGCCATATCCACCACTACCACAATCAAGACCGCCACCACTACCACAGAGGGTGGTGGTGGTGAGCTCTGGGTGAGGAGTGGTGGTGGTGGTGAGCTCTGGGTGAGGAGTGGTGGTGGTGGTGAGCTCTGGGTGAGGAGTGGTGGTGGTGGTGAGCTCTGGGTGAGGAGTGGTGGTGGTGAGCTCTGAGTGAGTGGTGGTGGTGAGCTCTGAGTGAGTGGTGGTGGTGAGCTCTAGGTGAGGAGTGGTGGTGGTGGTGAGCTCTGGGTGAGGAGTGGTGGTGGTGAGCTCTGGGTGAGTGGTGGTGGTGAGCTCTGGGTGAGGAGTGGTGGTGGTGGTGAGCTCTGGGTGAGTGGTGGTGGTGGTGATGGTGAGCTCTGGGTGAGTGGTGGTGGTGAGCTCTGGGTGAGGAGTGGTGGTGGTGAGCTCTGGTTGAGTGGTGGTGGTGGTGAGCTCTGGGTGAGTGGTGGTGGTGGTGAGCTCTGGGTGAGTGGTGGTGGTGAGCTCTGGGTGAGTGGTGGTGGTAGTGAGCTCTGGGTGAGGAGTGGTGGTGGTGAGCTCTGGGTGAGTGGTGGTGGTGAGCTCTGGGTGAGGAGTGGTGTTGATGGTGGTGAGCTCTGGGTGAGGAGTGGTGGTGGTGAGCTCTGGGTGAGTGGTGGTGAGCTCTGGGTGAGTGGTGGTGGTGAGCTCTGGGTGAGGAGTGGTGGTGGTGGTGAGCTCTAGGTGAGGAGTGGTGGTGGTGAGCTCTGGGTGAGTGGTGGTGAGCTCTGGGTGAGTGGTGGTGGTGAGCTCTGGGTGAGTGGTGGCGGTGATGAGCTCTGGATGAGGAGTGGTGGTGAGCTCTGGGTGAGGAGTGGTGGTGGTGGTGAGCTCTGGGTGAGTGATGGTGGTGGTTGTGGTGGTGAGCTCTGGGTGAGGAGTGGTGGTGGTGGTGGTGAGCTCTGGGTGAGTGGTGGTGGTGGTGATGGTGAGCTCTGGGTGAGTGGTGGTGGTGGTGAGCTCTGGGTGAGTGGTGGTGGTGGTGGTGAGCTCTGGGTGAGGAGTGGTGGTGGTGGTGAGTTCTGGGTGAGTGGTGGTGGTGGTGAGCTCTGGGTGAGTGGTGGTGGTGGTGGTGATGGTGAGCTCTGGGTGAGGAGTGGTGGTGGTGGTGAGCTCTGGGTGAGTGGTGGTGGTGGTGAGCTCTGGGTGAGGAGTGGTGGTGGTGAGCTCTGGTTGAGTGGTGGTGGCGAGCTCTGGGTGAGTGGTGGTGGTGGTGGTGAACTCTGGGTGAGGAGTGGTGGTGGTGAGCTCTGGGTGAGGAGTGGTGGTGGTGAGCTCTGGGTGAGGAGTGGTGGTGGTGGTGAGCTCTGGGTGAGGAGTGGTGGTGGTCGTGGTGGTATGGGGCCCTGAGTGGGCCCCTCCCTGCGTCCCCTCCCTGCCTCCCCTTCGCGAGCCCCCGCTGGTGGCCCCCCCAGCAGCCCCCTCCCCCCCCGCCAGGGTCCCCCCGCCCCCCCGGGGTGAGGGCCCCATCGCCGCAGCCGGGACCCTCAACTCCGCCAGCTCCTCCCGCAGGAGGCTCACCACCTGGGTGAGGATGGCGGCGGCGGCGGCGGTAAATGGGATGGTGGTGCATTGAGTTGTGATGGAGCCGGAGACGATGCGGCTGGGTTGAGTTGTGGAGATGATGGTGGTGGGTTGAGTGGTGGAGGTGATGGGGGTGGATTGAGCGGTGGAGGTGATGGGGGTGGGTTGACTGCTGGAGGTGGTGGTGGTGGATTGAGCGGTGGAGGTGATGGGGGTGGGTTGACTGCTGGAGGTGATGGTGGTGGATTGAGCGGTGGAGGTGATGGTGCTGTCGGAGGAGTCGTCGGTGTGGCCACGAGTTTCCTCCTCCCGCTCTCGGACGCCACAAGAGCCCCGCTCCCCGCCGTCCCAGTTCTCCACGATGATCCGCACCACCTCCCTGGCCACGCCGGGCACCTCCTGCCCCGTGGGCCAATCGGGGCCTGTCACCGCGGCCCGCGCGGCCCGCTCCCCCACGGAGCCCAGCAGCTGCCCCAGCGAGCCGGGGCCCCCTCCATCCTCCGCGAACATGAGTTCGATCCCCTGTGCGAGTAGGTCACACGCCACCCTCCGCCTCCACGTGTCCACCGCCCGTGCCACGGGGAGCTCGTCCAGGAGGTCCCCTCTGGTCCCGTGTCCTTCCTCCTCCTCCTCCTCATCTTCTTCTTCCTCACCCTGTTCCTTCCCCTCTTTGTCCGCCACCTCTTTCTCCTCCTCATGCGTCCCACCGATGCCCACCGCACCGGCAACACAAGCCGCTCCCTGGAGGACCTTTTCCAAACTGAATAGGCCACCACCACCGCCACCACCGCCACCACCGCCACCACCGCCACCACCGCCACCATCGTCGTCATCATCGTCATCATCGCCACCACGACCAGCGGCGGTGGCGGCCGCCTCGTCAGTGGCCCCAAACAGCAGGCCCGGCGTCCCCAAGGCGGCGACCAGCCCCCCGGCCTCCAGCAGAGCCGAGTCGACGGCGTGAGTGCAGCTGTCGCACAGCATCGCGGACAGCCGCCCGTACGCCTCCAGCCCCCCAGGCCCCCGGATGCTCCGGGCGACGGCAGCGGCTCCACCAGCGGCCGCCGGCTCCGTCCCCACGTTGGCCGTGGCCCTGAGGCCGGGCCCCAGCGCGGAGGCCCTGTGGGCCGTGGGCACGGAGGACGCCACCCCGGCAGCAGCCGCCAGGGCCACGGCCACGACCCCGGGGGCCGCCAGGGCCACGGGGGCCTCGAGGGCCACGGGGGCTCCGGGGGCCGGGGAGGGGCTGGGAGGCCGCGAGGTGGCCGGGGTGGAGTCGCCCTCGGAGTGGTGGCGGGTGATGTCGGGCGACGACGACGACGATGAGGAGGAGGATGATGATGCACGCCGCACGGTGATCTTTGGCAGGCTGCAGCCGGAGCCCTGCATCGCCAGGGACTCGGGGCCCGAGACGCTGAGGGCCGCCCGCGGCGAGAAGCTGCGGCCGCCGCACGACAAGAGCATGAAAGCCTCCTGCAGCACGGACTCGGAGAGGTCCTCGGCGTAGACCCGCACCGTGCCCTCCTCCTCCTCCTCCGCCTCGCCCGCCTCCTCCTCGTGCCGCTCGCCGTCACTGCTGGCCCCGCTGTCGGCCGCTCCCTGGGCGGGGAGGATGGGGGAGAGGAGATGCTTGGAGATTCCCAGCGACGCGAGGGCGTCGAACAGGGCGGTGCGCACCGCCACCACGACCGCCGCGTCCGCCACGTTGAACTTGTGGAGCGATCGGTGGAGGGAGGCCCACAGCAGCTCCGCGGCCTCCACCTTGGGCTTCCGTGTGGCGCTGTGGCCACCACCACCACCATGACCACCACGATGACCACCACCAGGTGTCACTGCCACCACCGCTGGTGGCTTCTGCCCATCGCCACCACCAGCAGCGCCCAGAAGATCCAGAGGTGGAGGTCTCCAGAGCAGAACGTGGAGAAGGCGCAAGACGCTTGTCCACATGGCCATGAACCACCCAGCAACACCTCCTCCTCCACCTCCACCACCACCTCCACCACCACCTCCACCACCACCTCTACCACCTCCTCTACCACCTCCTCCACCACCATCTCCTTCTCCACCACCTCCACCACCACCACCTCCACCACCACCTCCACCACCTCCTCCACCACCACCTCCTTCTCCACCACCTCCTCCTCTACCATCTCCTCCAGCACTACCATCTCCTTCTCCACCACCACCACCTCCTCCTCCTCGTCCTCCACCACCACCACCTTCTCCACCACCACCACCACCACCTCCTCCACCACCACCACCACCACCTTCTCCGCCACCGCCACCACCACCACCTCCACCACCGCCTCGCCGCCCGACCCTGGACTCGAGCGGCCCCCCACTGGAGCCCTCCCCGCTCGCCCCGCCGAGGCCCCGTCGACCCGGCACGCCGGGGCCTGCGTCCACCACGGGCAGAGAGCAGCGCTGGTGCTGGCACGTGGCCGGCCCTCCGGACGCTGCTCCACGTTCCGTCTCCTCCTCCTCTTGTTGCTCACCACCACCACCACGATCGTCGCTGTCATCGTCGTCATCATCCTTGTCGTTGTCAGCTTTGGTGCGATGTCCACTGCCATCACTGCTGCCACCACCGCCACCACCGCCATCATCGCCATCACCGCCATCACCGCCGCCATCACCGCCACCACCACCAGAGGAGCAGGAGGCTGAGGGACGAGGAACCTCCTGGCCCAGACGTTTGGCCACGGGGCAGAGGCAATGGTGAGGCAGCAATGTCGAGGAGGAGGAGGTGGAGGAGGAGGTGTTGGGCTCCAGCGATTTCAGGAATCTCTCCTCCTCATCGCCGTCGCCGGGGTCTTGGTTGCGAGCGGAGATGAGAGGGTGGCGCTCCAGGGGCATGGCTGCGTCTCAGTGTCTCAGTGTTTCAGTGTGTGTGTGTCTCTCTGTGTCTCAGTGTCTCAGTGTGTGTGTGTCTCTGTGTCTCAGTGTGTGTGTGTCTCTCTGGCTCTGTGTCTCAGTGTGTGTGTGTCTCTCTGTGTCTCTGTGTCTCAGTGTGTGTCTCAGTGTGTGTGTGTCTCAGTGTGTCTCTGTGTCTCAGGTTGTGTGTGTCTCTCTGTGTCTCTGTGTCTCAGTGTGTGTGTGTCTCAGTGTGTCTCTCTGTGTCTCAGTGTCTCAGTGTGTGTGTGTCTCTGTGACTCAGTGTCTCTGTGTGTGTGTGTGTCTCACTCTGTCTCTGTGTCTCAGTGTGTGTGTCTCTGTGTCTCAGTGTCTCAGTGTGTGTGTGTGTCTCAGTGTCTCAGTGTGTGTATGTGTCTCAGTGTCTCAGTGTGTCTCTGTGTCTCAGTGTCTCAGTGTGTCTCTGTGTCTCAGTGTGTATCTCTGTGTCTCAGTGTCTCAGTGTGTGTGTGTCTCAGTGTCTCAGTGTGTGTGTGTGTCTCTGTGTCTCAGTGTGTGTCGCTCTGTATCTCAGTGTCTCAGTGTGTGTGTGTCTCAGTGTCTCAGTGTGTGTGTGTGTCTCTCTGTGTCTCAGTGTGTGTCTCTGTGTCTCAGTGTCTCAGTGTGTGTGTGTGTCTCTGTGTCTCAGTGTCTCAGTGTATGTGTGTGTCTCACTCTGTCTCACTCTCTCTGTGTCTCAGTGTGTGTGTCTCTCGCTCTGTGGCTCTGTGTCTCAGTGTCTCAGTGTGTGTATCTCTCTGTGTCTCAGTGTGTGTGTGTCTCAGTGTGTCTCTCTGTGTCTCAGTGTTTCAGTGTGTGTGTGTCTCTGTGTCTCAGTGTCTCACTGTGTGTGTCTCTCTGTCTCAGTGTGTGTGTGTGTCTCTGTGTCTCAGTGTGTGTGTGTGTCTCTCTGTGTCTCAGTGTGTGTGTGTCTCACTCTGTCTCTGGGTCTCAATGTCTCAATGTCTCAGTGTGTGTGTGTCTCACTCTGTCCCTATGTCTCTGTGTCTCAGTGTGTCTCTCTGTGTCTCAGTGTGTGTGTCTCTGTGTGTCTCAGTGTATCTCAGTGTGTCTCTGTGTCTGTGTGTCTCTGTGTGTCTCTGTGTCTCTGTGTCTCAGTGTATCTCTGTGTGTCTCTGTGTGTCTCTAGGAGTCTCTATGGGTCTCTGTGTGTCTCTGTGAGTCTCTGTGTGTCTCTGAGTCTCTGTGTGTCTCTGTGTGTCTCTGTGTGTCTCAGTGTATCTCAGTGTGTCTCTGTGTCTCAGTGTATCTCTGTGTCTCTGTGTGTCTCTGTGTGTCTCTGTGTGTCTCTGTGTGTCTCTGTGTGTCTCTGTGTGTCTCAGTATGTCTCAGTGTGTCTCAGTGTGTCTCTGTGTGTCTCAGTATATATATCTGTGTGTCTCAGTGACAGTGACTCTCGCTCGCTGTGACTCCACGTCTGAGGCTGTCTTTGTCTCCTTGTCTTTGTCTGTCTCCCTGCAACACACACACACACAACTTGTGTCTGTGTGTCTCCCTGCAACACACACACACACACCCTGCAGAGACAACGGAGACAACGGACAGCGTCAAAGTGCACCTAGCCTGGCACCGCCGGCTTCCTGGTGAATGGAGACCCGAGATCGATTCCCGCTCACGACCAATAACAGCGGCGAATGTGAGAACCGGTCCTGGTCCTCCCCCCTAGGTCGACTCAGCCTTAAATCTGGGTAAGCAAGTTCGGTGTGTAGTAAACATCAGCAACTGGGGAGATAAAGGCGGCCGGGCATGGTGCTGGCCACCCACCCACGTCCGTGTGCCGTGCCATTCTTCATAGGTGCTCCTCGCTAACAGCACTTGCCCCAACAGCCTGTCAGGGCTACACGGGGGATCTTTGTCTTTACATGTTCGCGTGTGTGTTAACAGCACTTGCCCCGACACTGTAAACTACCCGAGGGATCTTTATCTTTGTATCTCTGTGCTCGGGGTCACATCACCTACCAACCCCCCCCACCAGCGCCCACCCCCTCGACCCCCACGAGCATCACGTGTGCCATCGTCACGTGTGCCAGAGTTACACGTGTCATCATCACGTGTGCCAGCAGCCCCAATGGGTGCTCGCTAACAGCAGCCCACACATATGGCCCATAGACTCAACACTGCCCATAGACTAACACTGCCCATAGACTCAACATTACCCATAAACTCAACACTGCCCATAGACTCAACACTACCCATAGACTAACACTGCCCATAGACTCAACACTGCCCATAGACTCAACACTACCCATAGACTCAACAAAGCCCATAGACTCAACACTGCCCATAGACTCAACACTACCCATAGACTCAACACTGCCCATAAACTCAACACTGCCCATAGACTCAACACTACCCATAGACTAACACTGCCCATAGACTCAACACTGCCCATAGACTAACACTACCCATTGACTCAACATTACCCATAAACTCAACACTGCCCATAGACTCAACACTACCCATAGACTAACACTGCCCATAGACTCAACACTGCCCATAGACTCAACACTACCCATAGACTCAACAAAGCCCATAGACTCAACACTGCCCATAGACTCAACACTGCCCATAGACTCAACACTACCCATAGACTCAACACTACCCATAGACTCAACAAAGCCCATAGACTCAACACTGCCCATAGACTCAACACTACCCATAGACTCAACAAAGCCCATAGACTCAACACTACCCATAGACTCAACACTACCCATAGACTCAACAAAGCCCATAGACTCAACACTGCCCATAGACTCAACACTACCCATAGACTCAACAAAGCCCATAGACTCAACACTGCCCATAGACTCAACACTACCCATAGACTCAACAAAGCCCATAGACTCAACACTGCCCATAGACTCAACACTACCCATAGACTCAACACTGCCCATAGACTCAACACTACCCATAGACTAACACTGCCCATAGACTCAACACTGCCCATAGACTCAACACTGCCCATAGACTCAACACTGCCCATAGACTCAACACTAACCATAGACTCAACACTACCCATAGACTCAACAAAGCCCATAGACTCAACACTGCCCATAGACTCAACACTACCCATAGACTCAACACTGCCCATAGACTCAACACTACCCATAGACTAACACTGCCCATAGACTCAACACTGCCCATAGACTCAACACTGCCCATAGACTCAACACTAACCATAGACTCAACACTGCCCATAGACTCAACACTAACCATAGACTCAACACTGCCCATAGACTCAACACTGCCCATAGACTCAACACTAACCATAGACTCAACACTACCCATAGACTCAACAAAGCCCATAGACTCAACACTGCCCATAGACTCAACACTACCCATAGACTCAACACTGCCCATAGACTCAACACTGCCCATAGACTCAACACTGCCCATAGACTCAACACTGCCCATAGACTCAACACTGCCCATAGACTCAACACTGCCCATAGACTAACACTGCCCATAGACTCAACACTGCCCATAGACTCAACACTGCCCATAGACTCAACACTGCCCATAGACTCAACACTACCCATAGACTCAACACTGCCTATAGACTCAACACTACCCATAGACTCAACACTACCCATAAACTCAACACTGCCCATAGACTCAACACTGCCCATAGACTCAACACTACCCATAGACTCAACACTGCCCATAGACTCAACACTGCCCATAGACTCAACACTACCCATAAACTCAACACTGCCCATAGACTAACATTGCCCATAGACTCAACACTACCCATAGACTCAACACTGCCTATAGACTCAACACTACCCATAGACTAACACTGCCCATAGACTCAAAACTGCCCATAGACTCAACACTACCCATAGACTCAACACTGCACCATAGACTCAACACTACCCATAGACTCAACACTGCACCATAGACTCAACACTGCCCGTAGACTCAACACTGCCCATAGACTCAACACTACCCATAGACTCAACACTGCACCATAGACTAACACTGCCCATAGACTAACACTGCCCATAGACTAACACTGCCCATAGACTCAACACTGCCCATAGACTCAACACTGCCCATAGACTCAACACTGCCCATAGACTCAACACTGCCCATAGACTTAACACTGCCCATAGACTCAACACTGCCCATAGACTCAACACTGCCCATAGACTCAACACTGCCCATGGACTCAACACTGCCCATAGACTCAACACTGCCCATAGACTCAACACTGCCCATGGACTCAACACTGCCCATAGACTAACACTGCCCATAGACTAACACTGCCCATAGACTCAACACTGCCGATAGACTCACACTACCCATAAACTAACACTGTCCATAGACTCAACACTGCCCATAGACTCAACACTGCCCATAGACTCAACACTGCCCACAGACTCAACACTGCCCATAGACTCAACACTGCCCATAGACTCAACACTGCCCATAGACTCAACACGACCCATATACTAACACTGCCCATAGACTCAACACTTCCCATATACTAACACTGCCCATAGACTAACACTGCCCATAGATTCAACACTACCCATAGACTCAACACTGCCCATAGACTCAACACTACCCATAGACTCAACACTGCCCATAGACTCAAAACTGCCCATAGACTCAACACTGCTCATAGACTCAACACTGCCCATAGACTCAACACTGCCCATAGACTCAACACTGCCCATAGACTCAACACTGCCCATAGACTCACACTACCCATAGACTCAACACTGCCCATAGACTCACACTACCCATAGACTCAACACTGCCCATAGACTCAACACTGCCCATAGACTCAACACTACCCATAGACTCAACACTGCCCATAGACTCAACACTACCCATAGACTCAACACTGCACCATAGACTCAACACTGCCCGTAGACTCAACACTGCCCATAGACTCAACACTACCCATAGACTCAACACTGCACCATAGACTAACACTGCCCATAGACTAACACTGCCCATAGACTAACACTGCCCATAGACTCAACACTGCCCATAGACTCAACACTGCCCATAGACTCAACACTGCCCATAGACTCAACACTGCCCATAGACTTAACACTGCCCATAGACTCAACACTGCCCATAGACTCAACACTGCCCATAGACTCAACACTGCCCATGGACTCAACACTGCCCATAGACTCAACACTGCCCATAGACTCAACACTGCCCATGGACTCAACACTGCCCATAGACTAACACTGCCCATAGACTAACACTGCCCATAGACTCAACACTGCCGATAGACTCACACTACCCATAAACTAACACTGTCCATAGACTCAACACTGCCCATAGACTCAACACTGCCCATAGACTCAACACTGCCCACAGACTCAACACTGCCCATAGACTCAACACTGCCCATAGACTCAACACTGCCCATAGACTCAACACGACCCATATACTAACACTGCCCATAGACTCAACACTTCCCATATACTAACACTGCCCATAGACTAACACTGCCCATAGATTCAACACTACCCATAGACTCAACACTGCCCATAGACTCAACACTACCCATAGACTCAACACTGCCCATAGACTCAACACTGCCCATAGACTCAAAACTGCCCATAGACTCAACACTGCTCATAGACTCAACACTGCCCATAGACTCAACACTGCCCATAGACTCAACACTGCCCATAGACTCAACACTGCCCATAGACTCACACTACCCATAGACTCAACACTGCCCATAGACTCACACTACCCATAGACTCAACACTGCCCATAGACTCAACACTGCCCATAGACTCAACACTACCCATAGACTCAACACTGCCCATAGACTCAACACTGCCCATAGACTCAACACTGCCCATGGACTCAACACTGCCCATAGACTAACACTGCCCATAGACTAACACTGCCCATAGACTCAACACTGCCCATAGACTCACACTACCCATAAACTAACACTGTCCATAGACTCAACACTGCCCATAGACTCAACACTGCCCACAGACTCAACACTGCCCATAGACTCAACACTGTCCATAGACTCAACACTGCCCATAGACTCAACACGACCCATATACTAACACTGCCCATAGACTCAACACTTCCCATATACTAACACTGCCCATAGACTAACACTACCCATAGATTCAACACTACCCATAGACTCAACACTGCCAATAGACTCAACACTACCCATAGACTCAACACTGCCCATAGACTCAACACTGCCCATAGACTCAAAACTGCCCATAGACTCAACACTGCTCATAGACTCAACACTGCCCATAGACTCAACACTGCCCATAGACTCAACACTGCCCATAGACTCAACACTGCCCATAGACTCAACACTGCCCATAGACTCACACTACCCATAGACTCAACACTGCCCATAGACTCACACTACCCATAGACTCAACACTGCCCATAGACTCAACACTGCCCATAAACTCAACACTACCCATAGACTCAACACTGCCCATAGACTCAACACTGCCCATAGACTCAACACTGCCCATGGACTCAACACTGCCCATAGACTAACACTGCCCATAGACTAACACTGCCCATAGACTCAACACTGCCCATAGACTCACACTACCCATAAACTAACACTGTCCATAGACTCAACACTGCCCATAGACTCAACTCTGCCCATAGACTCAACACTGCCCACAGACTCAACACTGCCCATAGACTCAACACTGCCCATAGACTCAACACGACCCATATACTAACACTGCCCATAGACTCAATACTTCCCATATACTAACACTGCCCATAGACTCAACACTGCCCATAGACTAACACTGCCCATAGACTAACACTGCCCATAGATTCAACACTACCCATAGACTCAACACTGCCCATAGACTCAACACTGCCCATAGACTCAAAACTGCCCATAGACTCAACACTGCTCATAGACTCAACACTGCCCATAGACTCAACACTGCCCATAGACTCAACACTGCCCATAGACTCAACACTGCCCATAGACTCAACACTGCCCATAGACTCACACTACCCATAGACTCAACACTGCCCATAGACTCACACTACCCATAGACTCAACACTGCCCATAGACTCAACACTGCCCATATACTCAACACTGCCCATGGACTCAACACGGCCCATAGACTAACACTGCCCATAGACTAACACTGCCCATAGACTCAACACTGCCCATAGACTCACCCTACCCATAAACTAACACTGTCCATAGACTCAACACTGCCCATAGACTCAACACTGCACATAGACTCAACACTGCCCACAGACTCAACACTGCCCATAGACTCAACACTGCCCATAGACTCAACACTACCCATATACTAACACTGCCCATAGACTCAACACTTCCCATATACTAACACTGCCCATAGACTAACACTGCCCATATACTAACACTGCCCATAGACTCAACACTGCCCATAGACTAAACACTACCCATAGACTAACACTGCCCATAGACTCAACACTACCCATAGACTAACACTGCCCATAGACTAACACTGCCCATAGACTAACACTGCCCGTAGACTAAAACTGACCATAGACTAACACTACCCATAGACTAACACGACCCATAGACTAACACAGCTCATAAACTGACACTGCCCATAGACTAACACTCCCCATAGACTAACACTGCCCATTGACTAACACTACCCATAGACTCAACACTGCCCATAGACTAACACTGCCCATAGACTAACACTGCCCAGAGACTAACACTGCCCATAGACTCAACATTCACATAGACTCAACACTGCCCATAGACTAACACTGCCCATAGACTCAACACTGCCCATAGACTAACACTGCCCATAGACTAACACTGCACATAGACTAACACTGCCCATAGACTAACACTGCCCAGAGACTAACACTGCCCATAGACTAACACTGCCCATAGACTCAACACTGCCCATAGACTAACACTGCCCATAGACTCAACACTGCCCAGAGATTCAACACTGCCCAGAGATTCAACACTGCCCATAGACTCAACACTGCCCATAGACTAACACTGCCCATAGACTCAACACTGCCCATAGACTAACACTGCCCATAGACTCAACACTGCCCATAGACTCAACACTGCCCATAGACTAACACTGCCCATAGACTCAACACTGCCCGTAGACTAACACTGCCCATAGACTCAACACTACCCATAGACTCAACACTGCACATAGACTCAACACTGCCCATAGACTAACACTGCCCATAAACTCAACACTACCCATAGACTCAACACTGCCCATAGACTCAACACTACCCATTGACTCAACACTACCCATAGACTCAACACTGCACCATAGACTCAACACTGCCCATAGACTCAACACTACCCATTGACTCAACATTACCCATAGACTCAACACTGCACCATAGACTCAACACTGCCCATTTACTCAACATTACCCATAGACTCAACACTGCCCATAGACTCAACACTACCCATTGACTCAACATTACCCATAGACTCAACACTGCACCATAGACTCAACACTGCCCATAAACTCAACACTACCCATAGACTCAACACTGCCCATAGACTCAACACTGCCCATAGACTCACCCTACCCATAAACTAACACTGTCCATAGACTCAACACTGCCCATAGACTCAACACTGCCCACAGACTCAACACTGCCCATAGACTCAACACTGCCCATAGACTCAACACTACCCATATACTAACACTGCCCATAGACTCAACACTTCCCATATACTAACACTGCCCATAGACTAACACTGCCCATATACTAACACTGCCCATAGACTCAACACTGCCCATAGACTCAACACTGCCCACAGACTCAACACTGCCCATAGACTCAACACTGCCCATAGACTCAACACTACCCATATACTAACACTGCCCATAGACTCAACACTTCCCATATACTAACTCTGCCCATAGACTAACACTGCCCATATACTAACACTGCCCATAGACTCAACACTGCCCATAGACTAAACACTACCCATAGACTAACACTGCCCATAGACTCAACACTACCCATAGACTAACACTGCCCATAGACTAACACTGCCCATAGACTAACACTGCCCATAGACTAAAGCTGACCATAGACTAACACTACCCATAGACTAACACGACCCATAGACTAACACTGCTCATAAACTGACACTGCCCATAGACTAACACTGCCCATAGACTAACACTGCCCATAGACTAACACTACCCATAGACTCAACACTGCCCATAGACTAACACTACCCATAGACTCAACACTGCCCATAGACTAACACTGCCCATAGACTAACACTACCCATAGACTCAACACTGCCCATAGACTAACACTACCCATAGACTAAACACTGCCCATAGACTAACACTACCCATATACTCAACACTCCCCATAGACTAACACTACCCATAGATAATACACATTACTAATCTACAACTGATTACTAATCATAACAATTAACTGATTACTAATCTATTATATGATTACAATACCCCCCCCCTCTCCGCCTCTGATCTCTGCACCTGATTGGGTTAACTGATGATGACGTCACCCTGCTGCTACTCTATTTAAGACCGGGAGCCAGTGAGGGCTTAACCATTCTGGCAAATCGCCCGATGATGCTGGTTGATGTGATTAGCAGCGAAACGTCGTACTACTCAAATATTGTAAATGTTGAGGATCCACTCTTCAACACACCGGTGGGCTAAAGTAGTGAACTATTTTGTCTTTTGTCAACGTGACACATTTTTTACTGATTGGCCGTGTCGGGTGGTGGAGGGTTGGCGACACATTTATAAATAACGCGATCTGACCCACAAACCTTTATTATGAATAATACTGGTCGCGAAAGCCTACATGTTAAACTGACTACCCATAGACTAACACTGCCCAGAGACTCAACATTCACATAGACTCAACACTGCCCATAGACTAACACTGCCCATAGACTAACACTGCCCATAGACTAACACTGCCCAGAGACTAACACTGCCCATAGACTCAACATTCACATAGACTCAACACTGCCCATAGACTAACACTGCCCATAGACTCAACACTGCCCATAGACTAACACTGCCCATAGACTAACACTGCACATAGACTAACACTGCCCATAGACTAACACTGCCCAGAGACTAACACTGCCCATAGACTAACACTGCCCATAGACTCAACACTGCCCATAGACTAACACTGCCCATAGACTCAACACTGCCCAGAGATTCAACACTGCCCAGAGATTCAACACTGCCCATAGACTCAACACTGCCCATAGACTAACACTGCCCATAGACTCAACACTGCCCATAGACTAACACTGCCCATAGACTCAACACTGCCCATAGACTCAACACTGCCCATAGACTAACACTGCCCATAGACTCAACACTGCCCGTAGACTAACACTGCCCATAGACTCAACACTACCCATAGACTCAACACTGCACATATACTCAACACTGCCCATAGACTAACACTGCCCATAAACTCAACACTACCCATAGACTCAACACTGCCCATAGACTCAACACTACCCATTGACTCAACACTACCCATAGACTCAACACTGCACCATAGACTCAACACTGCACCATAGACTCAGCACTGCACCATAGACTCAACACTGCACCATAGACTCAACACTGCCCATAGACTAACACTACCCATATACTCAACACTCCCCATAGACTAACACTACCCATAGATAATACACATTACTAATCTACAACTGATTACTAATCATAACAATTAACTGATTACTAATCTATTATATGATTACAATACCCCCCCCCCTCTCCGCCTCTGATCTCTGCACCTGATTGGGTTAACTGATGATGACGTCACCCTGCTGCTACTCTATTTAAGACCGGGAGCCAGTGAGGGCTTAACCATTCTGGCAAATCGCCCGATGATGCTGGTTGATGTGATTAGCAGCGAAACGTCGTACTACTCAAATATTGTAAATGTTGAGGATCCACTCTTCAACACACCGGTGGGCTAAAGTAGTGAACTATTTTGTCTTTTGTCAACGTGACACATTTTTTACTGATTGGCCGTGTCGGGTGGTGGAGGGTTGGCGACACATTTATAAATAATGCGATCTGACCCACAAACCTTTATTATGAATAATACTGGTCGCGAAAGCCTACATGTTAAACTGACTACCCATAGACCAGGGGTCGGCAACCTGCGGCTCCGGAGCCGCATGCGGCTCTTTTGAACCTTGACCGCGGCTCCGGGGCGGATGCTAGTGAGGGGAGGAGGCGCACTGTGACACCTGCTGTGGCGTTGCCGCTGCTGACAGGTCGCCGCTCCGCTCCACACTGCCCGCCCGGTGACAGGCAATAACGTTGCCGTTGCTTTGTCACATGTTTGGAAGAAGTAAAAACCTTCCTGGGCAGCAAAGAGCTCACCTTTGCTGAGCTGGAACAGCCAGAGTGGCTGGAAAAATTACATTTTATGGTAGACATGACAGCACATCTAAACACGCTAAATACAACCCTTCAGGGGAAAGGAGGCACAGCCCTGCACATGCTGGAGGAGGTTTTGGCATTCGAGCACAAGTTGACAGTGTTTGTCAAAGATTTACAGAGAGGTACACTGTCTCACTTTCCCTCTTTGAGAGAGTTCAAACAAAGTCATGATACGATAAATTTGGAATATTTCAAGTCTGCAATCACCACAATGCAAAGTTCGTTTGGGAAACGATTCTGTGAGTTCAGAGAGGAAAAAACGACATTATCCTTCCCTGTCACTCCCCTGGCGATCGATCCATCCCTATTGAATATGACTGCATTTGCAGGTGTAAGTCAACCTGATCTTGAGATGGAACTGGCCGATATAGCCGACAAAGATATATGGGTGTCCAAGTTCAAATGCTTGACCGCTACTCTTGAGGATGTTGCCCGTCAGAAGGCCATTCTGGCTCAGAATCATAAATGGAGTGATATTGAAAACCTTCCCAAACAGGACAAACTTGTATTCGAAACATGGAATGCCATCCCCAACACTTATATAAACATGAAAAAGTATGCATTTGGAGTCCTGTCGATCTTCGGCTCCACATATGTATGTGAGCAGGTCTTCTCCAACATGAACTATATTAAAAACAAACATCGATCACGCCTCACAGATGACAGCTTGCAAGCCTGTGTGAAAATGAAGGTGACGTCTTACAGCCCTGATGTGCAGACACTGTGCACTGAGGTTCAGGAGCAAAAATCCCATTAACCAGGTAATTTAGCTATTAATTTGCAAAAATATATTTTACATTGTTAAGTGAAAAAGTCCTTTTTTTATTCAGATTGACAGCTGACTGCACGATCCTGTATATAGCAATAAGGTAAGAAACAATATATGCAGTGTTATATTTGTTTTAAATGTTGCAATGGTTTTGCGGCTCCCAGTCTATTTTTTCCTTCGGAAACGGGTCCAAGTGGCTCTTTATGTCTTAAAGGTTGCAGACCCCTGCCATAGACTAACACTGCCCAGAGACTCAACATTCACATAGACTCAACACTGCCCATAGACTAACACTGCCCATAGACTCAACACTGCCCATAGACTAACACTGCCCATAGACTAACACTGCACATAGACTAACACTGCCCAGAGACTAACACTGCCCATAGACTCAACACTGCCCATAGACCAGAGGTGGGACAAAGTCATTGTTATGCAAGTCCAAGTCGAGTCGCAAGTCATCAAATTCATGACTCGAGTCTGACTCGAGTCCAAGTCACATGACTCGAGTCCACATCTCATAGGTGGGACAAAGTCATTGTTATGCAAGTCCAAGTCGAGTCGCAAGTCATCAAATTCATGACTCGAGTCTGACTCGAGTCCAAGTCACATGACTCGAGTCCACACCTCTGCCATAGACTAACACTGCCCATAGACTCAACACTGCCCATAGACTAACACTGCCCATAAACTCAACACTACCCATAGACTCAACACTGCCCATAGACTCAACACTACCCATTGACTCAACACTACCCATAGACTCAACACTGCACCATAGACTCAACACTGGCCATTGACTCAACACTGCACCATAGACTCAGCACTGCACCATAGACTCAGCACTGCACCATAGACTCAACACTGCACCATAGACTCAACACTGCCCATAGACTCAACACTACCCATAGACTCAACACTGCCCATAGACTCAACACTACCCATTGACTCAACATTACCCATAGACTCAACACTGCACCATAGACTCAACACTGCCCATTTACTCAACATTACCCATAGACTCAACACTGCCCATATACTCAACACTACCCATTGACTCAACATTACCCATAGACTCAACACTGCACCATAGACTCAACACTGCCCATGAACTCAACACTACACCATATACTCAACACGGCCCATAAACTCAACACTACCCATAGACTCAACACTGCCCATAGACTCAACACTGCCCATAGACTCACCCTACCCATAAACTAACACTGTCCATAGACTCAACACTGCCCATAGACTCAACACTGCCCATAGACTCAACACTGCCCACAGACTCAACACTGCCCATAGACTCAACACTGCCCATAGACTCAACACTACCCATATACTAACACTGCCCATAGACTCAACACTTCCCATATACTAACACTGCCCATAGACTAACACTGCCCATATACTAACACTGCCCATATACTCAACACTGCCCATAGACTAAACACTACCCATAGACTAACACTGCCCATAGACTCAACACTACCCATAGACTAACACTGCCCATAGACTAACACTGCCCATAGACTAACACTGCCCATAGACTAAAACTGACCATAGACTAACACTACCCATAGACTAACACGACCCATAGACTAACACTGCTCATAAACTGACACTGCCCATAGACTAACACTGCCCATAGACTAACACTACCCACAGACTCAACACTGCCCATAGACTAACACTACCCATATACTCAACACTGCCCATAGACTAACACTGCCCATAGACTCAACACTGCCCATAGACTAACACTACCCATAGACTCAACACTGCCCATAGACTCAACACTGCCCATAGACTAACACTGCCCATAGACTAACACTACCCATAGACTCAACACTGCCCATAGACTAACACTACCCATAGACTCAACACTGCCCATAGACTAACACTACCCATAGACTCAACACTACCCATAGACTCAACACTGCACCATAGACTCAACACTGCCCATAGACTCAACACTGCCCATAGACTCAACACTACCCATAGACTCAACACTGCACCATAGACTCAACACTGCCCATTGACTCAACACTGCACCATAGACTCAACACTGCCCATAGACTCAACACTGCACCAGCGATTAGCACGGTTGGCTTACGTACGGTGCGAAAGAAGTTCCACACACACACGGCACATACATTGCGTGCTCGCGAACAGCAGCGCCGATGCTCGGCCCCCATTAGCGGCCGCGTGACCAGATCACAGCTCGGATTACCTCCTCCTCTTCCCCCCCCCTCCTCCACCCTCGCCTCCCCCCCCTTCCCCCGCTCCCCCCCTCCATCCGCCCCCTCCTCCCCCCTCCTCCCCCCTATGGGTGTCTGTGTGAGTCTATGGGTGTCTGCGTGAGTCTATGGGTCTCTGTGTGAGTCTGTGGGTCTCTGTGTGAGTCTATGTGAGTCTGTGTGAGTCTATGGGTGTCTGCGTGAGTCTATGGGTCTCTGTGTGAGTCTGTGGGTCTCTATGTGAGTCTATGGGTGTCTGTGTGAGTCTATGGGTGTCTGCGTCAGTCTATTGGTCTCTGTGTGAGTCTGTGGGTCTCTGTGTGAGTCTATGTGAGTCTGTGTGAGTCTATGGGTGTCTGCGTGAGTCTATGGGTCTCTGTGTGAGTCTGTGGGTCTCTATGTGAGTCTATGGGTGTCTGTGTGAGTCTATGGGTGTCTGCGTGAGTCTATGGGTCTCTGTGTGAGTCTGTGGGTCTCTGTGTGAGTCTATGTGAGTCTGTGTGAGTCTATGGGTGTCTGCGTGAGTCTATGGGTCTCTGTGTGAGTCTGTGGGTGTCTGCGTGAGTCTATGGGTCTCTGTGTGAGTCTGTGTGTCTCTGTGTGAGTCTATGTGAGTCTGTGTGAGTCTATGGGTGTCTGCGTGAGTCTATGGGTCTCTGTGTGAGTCTGTGGGTCTCTGTGTGAGTCTATGTGAGTCTGTGTGAGTCTATGGGTGTCTGCGTGAGTCTATGGGTCTCTGTGTGAGTCTGTGGGTCTCTATGTGAGTCTATGGGTGTCTGTGTGAGTTTATGGGTGTCTGCGTGAGTCTATGGGTCTCTGTGTGAGTCTGTGGGTCTCTGTGTGAGTCTATGTGAGTCTGTGTGAGTCTATGGGTGTCTGTGTGAGTTTATGGGTGTCTGCGTAAGTCTATGGGTGTCTGCGTGAGTCTACGGTTCTCTGTGTGAGTCTATGGTTCTCTGTGTGAGTCTATGGGTCTCTGTGTGAGTCTATGGGTCTCTGTGAGTCTATGGGTCTCTGTGTGAGTCTATGGGTCTGTGTGAGTCTATGGGTCTCTGTGTGAGTCTATGGGTCTCTGTGCGAGTTTATGGGTCTCTGTGTGAGTCTATGGGTGTCTGCGTGAGTCTATGGGTCTCTGTGTGAGTCTATGTGAGTCTGTGTGAGTCTATGGGTGTCTGTGTGAGTCTATGGGTCTCTGTGCGAGTTTATGGGTCTCTGTGCGAGTTTATGGGTCTCTGTGTGAGTCTGTGTATATATTACATTCGCCTTTTGCCCATCCAAGGACGGGTGTATTGCAGTAAATCTGAAACTTGCAAGCGACAAGCAGCCCGCGACGTGGTGTATTCATTGCATGCATTAGTGTGCCATCTGTAAGGGCGCGGTGACACAGACCTATTTCATTTAAAGCTCATAATCCCCTCGTTCATCACGACGTCCTTTTTACATTGATGTCTCAACAGCGTTACGGAGATCACGTGACCTGAGGGTTCTTCGGGCTTTGTGGTGAGGGTTGTAAGTTGACGCCGAGGAGAGGGGAGGAGGCGCCTCGCCCCCAATGTATTACACTGGTCAACAAAAAAATAAAATTCTGGCCTGGACTTTTGCAGTTGTTCTAGACTAATTTCAGGGTGCTGATTCCAAATCTGATCTCAGATTTGCTCTATCACATCTCAATTTATGCTATCATTGATTTTACCCGAAATTAACGCTGTCACTTATGATTGCAAGTTGTTGCGAGTCAGTGACTGCTTTAGTGTTAAAATGTGGTGCTGTATTTTTAGGATAGTGTGTTTATAATATCATTTTATGTCGATATCCACATTTATTAAATATTTTTCTTCCGCAGTTTTAATTGAAAATGCAATATTTGATATCTCAAAAACCTGATGTGATAGACAAAAACTGATGCCAGATTTGGAATCAGCACCCCAACATTACCTTAAAACAGTTGGAATATCTTATGCCAGAAAAAGTGTGTTGACCAGTGTTATGAATGGTGGGGGGGGGTCCATTTGGAGGACGTCACCTTATAATGATTATTAATGAGGGGGGCTGGTCGATGTGGAGTGACCTCACGAGCGTTAAAGACAGACATTCCTGAGTGATTATTGTAGGTATGAGTCTGTGGGCTCTGTATGAGTCTATGGATATCTTACACGAGTCTATGGCTTTCTGTGTGAGTCTATTGCTATCTTACATGAGTATATGGCTTTCTGTGTAAGTCTATGGACTCTTACATGAGTCTGGGTTTGTGTGTGAGTCTATGGGTCTCTGTGTGAGTCTACGGGTCTCTGTGTGAGTCTATGGGTCTCTGTGTGAGTCTATGGGTCTCTGCGTGAGTCTTTGGGTCACTGTGTGAGTCTATGGGTCTCTGCGTGAGCCTATGGGTCACTGTGTGATTCTATGGGTCTCTGTGTGAGTCTATGGGTCTCTGTGTAAGTCTGTGGGTCTCTGTGTGAGTCTATGGGTCTCTTACATGAGACTATGGGTCTCTGTATGAGTCTATGGGTCTCTGTGTGAGTCTATGGGTCTCTGTGTGAGTATATGGGTCTCTGTGTGAGTCTATGGGTCTCTGTGTGAGTCTATGGGTCTCTGTGTGAGTATATGGGTCTCTGTGTGAGTCTATGGGTCTTTGTGTGAGTTTGTGGGGCTCTGTGTGAGTCTATGGGTCTCTGTCTGAGTCTACGATTCTCTTACGTGAGTCTATGGGACTCTGTGTGAGTCTATGGGTCTCTTACATGAGTCTATAGGTCTCTGTTTGAGTCTGTGGGTCTCTTACATGAGTCTATGGGTCTTTGTGTGAGTCTATGGGTCTTTGTGTGAGTCTATGGGTCTCTGTGTGAGTATATGGGTCTCTGTGTGAGTCTATGGGTCTTTGTGTGAGTTTGTGGGGCTCTGTGTGAGTCTATGGGTCTCTGCGTGAGTCTATGGGTCTCTGTCTGAGTCTACGATTCTCTTACATGAGTCTATGGGACTCTGTGTGAGTCTATGGGATTCTGTGTGAGTCTATGGGTCTCTTACATGAGTCTATAGGTCTCTGTTTGAGTCTGTGGGTCTCTTACATGAGTCTATGGGTCTTTGTGTGAGTCTATGGGTCTCTGTATGAGTCTTTGGGTCTCTGCGTGAGTCTTTGGGTTACTGCGTGAGTCTGTGGGTCTCTGTGTGAGTCTATGGGATTCTGTGTGAGTCTTTGGGTCTCTTACATGAGTCTATGGAACTCTGTTTGAGTCTGTGGGTCTCTGCCTGAGTCTGTGAAACTGCCGACTTGCAGAGTGCACGGTGGGTTGGGGTGGGTGGGGTTGGGGGGTTGGTGTGGGGGGAGTTTGGGTGGGTGGGAGGGAGGTGTGGTGGGGCTGGGGGGGGGTTGCGTGGGTTGGGGTGAGGTGGGTGGGGTGAGTTGGGGTTGGGTTGGTCGGGGTTGGAGGGGTGGGTTGGGGTGGGGTGGGGTGGGTGGGGTGGGTAGGGGTGGGGTAATTTGGGGGGCACAGAGGGAGAGGGGGGGGGGCATCTCAGACTGGGCAACAGCCAGCGGCCTGTTCCTGTCCATTTACAAAATGTTGTTGTGGGTTTAATTTTCCAACACACATCCCCGTTAGTGGTGAACTCGTAACGATGTGGAGGGAAAACCCCGGAGAACCCGGAGACAAATCCACGCGACCACGGGGAGAGAGAGACACGCAAATTCCAAATACACAGCAGCAGGCGTCAGGGTCGGGATCAAACCCACGACCTCCTGCACCCCAGGCGAGGTAGTTAACATCTCCTAGCCACCGTGATGATGATGATGATGAGAGAGAGACACAAACTCCAAATACACAGCAGCAGGCGTCAGGGTCGGGATCAAACCCACGACCTCCTGCACACCAGGCGAGGTAGTTAACATCTCCTAGCCACCGTGATGATGATGAGAGAGACACGCAAACTCCAAATGTACAGCAGCAGGCGTCAGGGTCGGGATCAAACCCACGACCTCCTGCACCCCAGGCGAGGTAGTTAACATCTCCTAGCCACCGTGATGATGATGAGAGAGACACGCAAACTCCAAATGTACAGCAGCAGGCGTCAGGGTCGGGATCAAACCCACGACCTCCTGCACCCCAGGCGAGGTAGTTAACATCTCCTAGCCACCGTGATGATGATGAGAGAGACACGCAAACTCCAAATGTACAGCAGCAGGCGTCAGGGTCGGGATCAAACCCACGACCTCCTGCACCCCAGGCGAGGTAGTTAACATCTCCTAGCCACCGTGATGATGATGAGAGAGACACGCAAACTCCAAATGTACAGCAGCAGGCGTCAGGGTCGGGATCAAACCCACGACCTCCTGCACCCCAGGCGAGGTAGTTAACATCTCCTAGCCACCGTGATGATGATGAGAGAGACACGAAAACTCCAAATGTACAGCAGCAGGCGTCAGGGTCGGGATCAAACCCACGACCTCCTGCACCCCAGGCGAGGTAGTTAACATCTCCTAGCCACCGTGATGATGATGAGAGAGACACGCAAACTCCAAATGTACAGCAGCAGGCGTCAGGGTCGGGATCAAACCCACGACCTCCTGCACACCAGGCGAGGTAGTTAACATCTCCTAGCCACCGTGATGATGATGAGAGAGACACGCAAACTCCAAATGTACAGCAGCAGGCGTCAGGGTCGGGATCAAACCCACGACCTCCTGCACACCAGGCGAGGTAGTTAACATCTCCTAGCCACCGTGATGATGAGAGAGACACGCAAACTCCAAATGTACAGCAGCAGGCGTCAGGGTCGGGATCAAACCCACCACCTCCTGCACACCAGGCGAGGTAGTCAACATCTCGCCACTGCAGCAGATGGACATGGGCTCTATGGATGCACCGTGCAAAACCCAACCGCGCTAATCGGAGGTGTGGGGGAAGCACAACACACTAAACACAACAAGCAGTTCGAAAGAAATTCGTTTTCAAACGAGATGATTTCAAAGTGGATCGCTCCAGTGGCTTCTAGATATCGGAAGTAAGATCTAAACGGGCGCGCCGCGGGGATTGTGTGAGGAGCTCACAAATCCTTGAAAGATCTGGGCAAAGTCCCATCGGTGAGCTCCTCGGGCAGGCAAGGCTGCGCTGGCTGGGTCATGTAGCCCGCATGCCCAGCTACCGCATGCCTAAGCAGCTTTTGTTCGGCCGGATCGAGGGGGCTAAACGGGCGCGGCACCGGCTAGAGAAGTGATGGAGTGACGTGGTACAGGAGGACGTGGAGCTGAGTGGACTTGCCGATGACTGGTATCAGCGTTGTCAAGATCGGCCTCTGTGGAGGAGGCTCGTGAAGGACGCTACTGGGCAGTTGGAGGCAGTCGCCCTCCAGCAACAACGGAGGGCGGAGGAGTGATGCTCACAACAACGGACAGAGCGCAGGGTGGCTAAAGCACAGCAAGTTGGCACAGTAGGGGGCACAGGTGGTGCATCGTCTCAGTCGGTCAGCCTATGGCACCTGCGTCTGTCCCGTGACCTCCTGTCAGCGAGCCTTCGACACTTCACGTGGCCGAAAGTGCACCAAGCCTGGCACAGGCGCCATGGTGACGTCACCGCCACTTAGTGGCGGATGGCGGCTATTGGTATTGATGGTTATGGTGGTGATAGCGGTGATGATGATGATGGTGGTGGTGGTGATGATAGTGGTGGCGGTGATGATAGTAGTGATAGTGGTGGTGATAATAGTGGTGATGGTGGTGATAGTGGTGGTGATGATAGTGATGATAGTGATGATAGTGGTGATAGTGGTGGTGATGATCGTGGTGGTGGTGATAGTGGTGGTGATGATAGTGGTGATGGTGGTCAGTGCCGGCCCGAGCCTCTTGGGGGCCCTAAGCAGAATTTGATTTGGGGGCCCCCCTCCCACCACGCAGACTCATCTGTGCTAGAAGATTATTGACACAAATGTCACACTATAATGTTATAGCGAATATTATAAACGAATACAGTGAGGTTATGTATTAATAAAAAATAAAAACAACACTTAAAATACTTCACTCTTTTATTAAAACTTCTGAATACAAACGGTCACAAAAAACATATATAGTTGTCGACAGAATTTTCTTGTCTTGAATCATTTATTCATTCATTCATTAATTCATTTATATCACTTGTTTAAGTTATTTAATTGTAAAAAAAAAAACGATTCGGGGGCCCCCTGGTGGCCAGGGGGCCCCAAGCAGCCGCTTAGTTCGCTTATGCCTCGGGCCGGCCCTGATGGTGGTGATAGTGGTGGTGGTGATGATAGTGGTGATAGCGGTGGTGATGATAGTGGTGATGGTGGTGATCGTGGTGATGGTGGTGATCGTGGTGGTGATGATAGTGGTGATGGTGGTGATAGTGGTGGTGATGATAGTGGTGATAGCGGTGGTGATGATAGTGGTGATGGTGGTGATCGTGGTGATGGTGGTGATAGTGGTGGTGATGATAGTGGTGATGGTGGTGATAGTGGTAGTGATGATAGTGGTGATAGCGGTGGTGATGATAGTGGTGATGGTGGTGATCGTGGTGATGGTGGTGATCGTGGTGGTGATGATAGTGGTGATGGTGGTGATAGTGGTGGTGATGATAGTGGTCATGGTGGTGATGGTGGTGGTGGTGATGGTGGTGGTAGTGATGGTGGCGGTGATGGTGGTGGTGGTGATGGTGGCGGTGGTGGTGATAGCAGTCATGGTGATGGTGGTGATGATGATAGCGGTGATGGTGGTGATAGCGGTGATGGTGGTAGTGATCGTGGTGGTGATGGTATTGATAGTGGTGGTGATGATGGTGGTGATAGTGGTGGCACTGGTCGTGGTGCCTCCACAGAGTGTTCCAGGCTAATACGGGGGGGGGAGATCTTGATCCGCGTGCGTGTGTGTGTGTGCGTGTGTGTGTGTGCGTGTGTGTGTGCGTGTGTGTGTGCGTGCGTGTGTGTGTGCGTGTGTGTGCGTGTGTGTGCGAGTGTGTGTGCGTGTGTGTGTGTGCGTGTGTGTGTGCGTGTGGCCACATTAGAATATCGCGGGTCGGTTACCCAACCCATCTCGACCATCGCCTGCAGCGGCGAATGGCCGTGCAACTCGGAACCTGACCAATCGCATCGATTCAGATCCCCAACGAACAATCGCGTGCAACGCGTTGCCATGCAACGCGCAACCGGTTGCACAGACGTCAAGGGACTCGGTGGCAAGCAACCGGGTTGCACGGCCGACGGCTCAGGTGCAAACTCGCCTTTCGCAACCGGTTGCAGAAACCTCCGCGTGTGAGCTATCCAGTTGCGCGCAACCGAGTTGCATGCAACCGCTAGCAACCGGTTGCAGAAACGTCCGTGTGTGAGAAATGCAGTTGCGTGCAACCGAGTTGCACGCAACTGCTCGCAACCGAGTTGCATGCAACTGCTCGCAACCGAGTTGCATGCAACTGCTCGCAACCGAGTTGCATGCAACTGCGAGCAACCGGTTGCAGAAACGTCCGTGTGTGAGAGATGCAGTTGTGTGCAACCGAGTTGCATGCAACTGCGAACAACCGAGTTGCATGCAACCGCTCGCAACCAGTTGCAGAAGCGTCCGCGGTGACCCGAGTTCCGTTCGAGCTCACGGCCAACATCAGTGGCGAGTTGTACGCGCACGCACACACGCAACCGAGTTGCATGCAACTGATTGCGATGGGCACGGGCTTAGAGACGGCGTGGTGGCGTGGTGCCGAGTGGGGCCGTGATGCCCTCGCTGCTGCCTCTGTGCTTCAGTCTGTTGACGATGCAGAGCAAACGAGGAGATGCCCCGTGTAGTCGGCACTTGGCTTCGTTCATCATTTCGGTTTAATTTGTTTCAATGATTTGCTTCATGTGCTCCCTCCCCCCACCCTGTTTAATGAAAGATTTTACGAAAGATTTCACACTCTGCTCCTTTTTCTTACCCCCCCCTCTCTCCTCCTCCCCTCCCTCCTCCCTCCCTCCCTCCTCCCCTCTCTCTCCTCCACCCCCCCCTCATCTCCTCCCTCCCCCCCTCCCCTCTCTCTCCTCCACCCCCCCCCCCGTCTCCTCCCTCCCCCTCCCCTCTCTCTCCTCCTCCCCCCCCCCCGTCTCCTCCCTCCCCCCTCCCCTCTCTCTCCTTTTTGCATAGTAAAGTAATTTCATTTTTTCATTTTTTATGCAGCCAGATAATACGACGAATCGCTAACCTTAATCACCCAGTCGTTCGTAAAAGTTTAAGGTGGTATAGTACTATAGTAATAGAGCAAGTTCAGAATCACTGAACGGGAATTGAGAGCTCTCTCCTCTTGATTTAAAGCTTTCGTGACTGCAGGGATTCATCTTCTTGGTTCTTTCGGTAAAGTCACGTAGAAGGGAAGTAATAAAATAATAAAAATAAAACATAATAAAATTATAATAAAATAAAAATAAAACGTAATTTTATTATGTTTTATTTTTATTATTGTATTACTTCCCTTCTACGTGACTTTACCGAAAGAACCAAGAAGAAGAAGCTCTCTCCTCTCTCTTTTTGTGTTTTCATCCTCCCTCCCCTCCCTCCCCTCCCTCCCTCCCCTCCCTCCCTCCCCTCTCCTCTCTCGAGGGAGGAGAGGGGAGGATGGTGACATCCACAGGGGGCGCAGCCATCGCCAGGCTGCTAAATATAACGACGACGACGATGACGACGACCGTCTCGCAGCCTGTCCCCGCGTCTGGGCGTTCTTGTTGGGGGAGCGGTGGCGCAGCGGTTAGCGCACCAGCGCCAACACCCCACGGGCGTTCACCCGAGTCCCGTTCCGGTTCACGGCCCACATCAGTGGCGAGGTTTTGAAGCGGCGCTGGGCCCCCGTCTGGGTCGACTCAGCCTCAAATGAGTAGCTGGTGTAGCGGTGTGTAGTAAACATCGCCACCAGGGAGACAAAGGCGGCCGGGCGTGGTGCTGGCCACCCACCCCCTCGTGTGCCACCGTGCCGGCCTGCTCGCTAACAGCACTTGCCCCAACAGTCTGTGAAGGCTACACGGGGGATCTTTGTCTTTGTTGCGTTTGTCTTCCCAGTGGCAATGTTTACTGCACACCGCACCAGCTACTCATTTGAGGCTGAGTTGACCTAGGGGAGGCCCAGGACCGGTTCAGATAATTGTCACCGGTGTAGCGCTAACCGCTGCACCACCGCTCCCTACTTGCCCCAACCACCACAACAACAGCCACCACCACAACAACAACAACAATAGTCAACACAACAACAACAATAGCCACCACCACAACAACAACAACAACAATAGCCACCACCACCACAATAACAACAACAATAGCCACCACAACAACAATAGCCACCACCAGAACAACAACAACAATAGCCACCACCACAACAACAACAATAGCCACCACCACAACAACAACAATAGCCAACACTACAACAACTACAGCAACCACCACAACAACAACATCCACCACAATAACAACAACCACCACAACAAAAGTCACAACAACAGCCACCATCACAATAACAACAACCACCACAACAACATCAACAGCCACCACCACAACAACAACATCAATAGTCAACACAACAACAACAATAGCCACCACCACAACAACAACAACTTGAAACCACAATTACAGCGGCAAATATAAACGATTGCAAATATGGTGATGATGTAACAGTGATTATGGTTTCTTTGGTGATGATAACGATGGTAACTGTGGTAATGGCAACAGTAATTATGGTTACTGTGGTAATGGTAATGATGGTAACTTTGATGCTGGTAACAGTGATTGTGGTAACAGTGGTAATAGCAATGACGGTCACTGTGGTGATGGTAACTATGAATATGGTATCTGTGGCGATGGTAACTGTAGTGATGGTAACGATGGTAACTGTGGCGATGGTAACTGTAGTGATGGTAACGATGGTATCTGTGGCGATGGTAACTGTGGTGACGATAACGATGATAACTACAGCGATGGTAACTGTGGTGAGGGTAACTATGATAACGGTGGCGCTGGTAACTGTAGTGATGGTAACGATGGTAACCGCGGTAATGATAACGACGGTAACTACGCGGTGGTAACGATGGTAACTGCAGCGATGGCTACTGTGGTGACGGTAACGATGGTAACGATGGTAACCGTGGCGATGGTGACGATGGCGACGCGGCCTCGAACCCAACCGCAAGTTGCCGTCAGGAGCAGCGGCCTGTGACGCGCGCGCGAGGCTAATCCCTGATGACCAATTAGCTACACGGGGGGCTTAGGGGGGGGGGCTGGGGAGGGCTTGGTGAAGGGGGGGGGGGGGCTGGGGAGGTTAGGGAGGGTTGGGGGGCTGGGGGGGCTAGGGGGACGATGGGGAGGCTTAGGGAGAGAACGGTGAGATGTTGACTACCTCGCCTGGTGTGCAGGAGGTCGTGGGTTCGATCCCGACCCTGTCACTGCCTGCTGTATATTCGGAGTCTGTCTCATCATCATCACGGTGGCTAGGAGATGTTAACTACCTCGCCTGGTGTGCAGGAGGTCGTGGGTTCGATCCAGACCCTGACGCCTGCTACTGTATATTTGGAGTCTGTGTCTCTCTTTCTCATCATCATCACGGTGGCTAGGAGATGTTAACTACCTCGCCTGGTGTGCAGGAAGTCGTGGGTTCCATCCCAACCCTGACGCCTGCTGCTGTATATTTGAAATGTGCGTCTCTCTCTCTCTCTCATCATCATCACGGTGGCTATGAGATGTTTACTACCTCGCCTGGTGGGCAGGAGGTCGTGGGTTCGATCCCAACCCTGACGATGCCTGCTGCTGTGTATTTGGAGTTTGCGTTTCCCTCTCTCTCATCATCATCACGGTGGCTAGGAGATGTTGACTACCTCGCCTGATGTGCAGGAGGTCGTGGGTTCCATCCCAACCCTGACGCCTGCTGCTGTATATTTGAAGTTTGCGTCTCTCTCTCTCTCTCTATGCCCGTGGTCACGTGTATTTTTTTCCAGGTCTACCAGGTTTCCCCCTACACCTTTAGAATCCACGTCAGGGGTATTAGGGGTGTTTGGCTGCCCGCTATAAATTTCCACGCGACCCTGAGCCCACTTCGTGGGGCTTTCGCTTGTGAGGCTCAGGCCTCTGCTGAAAAACAGCTGTGCAGCTTAATGGGCGCCTTGCCTGGTCAAGCAAAAACATTGTTTCGTTTATGGGATCTGTTTGCGAGCTCCTATTACATTCGCGCCTCTTAACCCCGAGGTTACGCGGGAGCTGTCCACGCCTCAGGGGGTGCTGAACGGGATTAACACTGAAGCCCCGATGTCGCGTTGTCCGGATTATAAGACGCACATGCCCCCGCCCCCCCCCCCCACTCCCGTGTCCGAAGCAAAACGCTGGGATTGCGTCGTATAATCCGGTAGTCGTGCAGAGTGTGTGCCGTTTATTTGTTCTGCAGCTGTTCTTAAGAGTGAGAGAGAGAGTGGAGTTTATATGATCTCTACCTGGTCTACAGAGAGAGAGAGTGGAGTTTGTATGATCTCTACCTGGTCTACAGAGAGAGAGAGTGGAGTTTGTGTGATCTCCCCCTGTTCTACAGAGTGAGTGAGTGGAGTTTGTATGATCTCCCCCTGTTCTACAGAGTGAGTGAGTGAGTGGAGTTTGTATGATCTCCCCCTGTTCTACAGAGTGAGTGAGTGGAGTTTGTATGATCTCCCCCTGTTCTACAGAGAGAGAGGGAGTGGAGTTTGTATGATCTCCCCCTGTTCTACAGTGAGTGAGTGGAGTTTGTATGATCTCCACCTGTTCTATAGAGTGAGTGAGTGGAGTTTGTATGATCTCCCCCTGTTCTACAGAGTGAGTGAGTGGAGTTTGTATGATCTCCCCCTGTTCTACAGAGTGAGTGAGTGGAGTTTGTATGATCTCTACCTGGTCTACAGAGTGAGTGAGTGGAGTTTGTATGATCTACCCCTGTTCTACAGAGTGAGTGAGTGGAGTTTGTATGATCTCCCCCTGATCTACACAATGTGAGTGAGTGGAGTTTGTGTGATCTCCCCCTGTTCTACAGAGTGAGTGAGTGGAGTTTGTATGATCTCCCCCTGTTCTACAGAGTGAGTGAGTGGAGTTTGTATGATCTCCCCCTGTTCTACAGAGTGAGTGAGTGGAGTTTGTATGATCTCCCCCTGTTCTACAGAGTGAGTGAGTGGAGTTTGTATGATCTCCCCCTGTTCTACAGAGAGAGAGGGAGTGGAGTTTGTATGATCTCCCCCTGTTCTACAGTGAGTGAGTGGAGTTTGTATGATCTCCCCCTGTTCTATAGAGTGAGTGAGTGGAGTTTGTATGATCTCCCCCTGTTCTACAGAGTGAGTGAGTGGAGTTTGTATGATCTCTACCTGGTCTACAGAGTGAGTGAGTGGAGTTTGTATGATCTACCCCTGTTCTACAGAGTGAGTGAGTGGAGTTTGTATGATCTCCCCCTGATCTACACAATGTGAGTAAGTGGAGTTTGTATGACCTCCCCCTGTTCTACAGAGTGAGAGTGAGTGAGTGGAGTTTGTATGATCTCCCCCTGTTCTACAGAGTGAGAGTGAGTGGAGTTTGTGTGATCTCCCCCTGTTCTACAGAGTGAGTGAGTGAGTGGAGTTTGTATGATCTCCACCTGTTCTACAGAGTGAGTGAGTGAGTGGAGTTTGTATGATCTCCCCCTGTTCTACAGAATGTGTGTGAGTGTAGTTTGTATGATCTCCCCCTGTTCTACAGAGTGTGAGTAAGGGGAGTTTGAATGATCTACCCCTGTTCTACAGAGTGAGTGAGTGAGTGGAGTTTGTATTCTCTCCCCCTGTTCTACAGAGTGAGTGAGTGAGTGGAGTTTGTATGATCTCTCCCTGTTCTACAGAGTGAGTGGAGTTTGTATGATATCCTCCTGTTCTACAGCGAGAGAGAGAGTGGAGTTTGTATGATCTCCTCATGTTCTACAGAGAGAGAGAGAGTGGAGTTTGTATGATCTCCCCCTCTTATGCAGAGTCTGAGTGAGTGGCGTTTGTGTGATCTCTACCTGATCTACAGAGTGAGTGAGTGAGTGGAGTTTGTATGATCTCCCCCTGTTCTGCAGAGTGCGAGTGAGTGGAGTTTGTATGAACTCCCCCTGTTCTGCAGAGTGCGAGTGAGTGGAGTTTGTATGATCTCTCCCTGTTCTGCAGTGAGTGAGTGAGTGGAGTTTGTATTGTCTCCCCCTGTTCTACAGAGTGAGTGAGTGGAGTTTGTATGAACTCCCCCTGTTCTACAGAGTGTGTGTGAGTGTAGTTTGTATGATCTCCCCCCGATCTACACAATGTAAGTGAGTGGAGTTTGTATGATCTCCCCCTGTCCTACAGAGTGAGTGAGTGAGTGGAGTTTGTATGATCTCCTCCTGTTCTACAGAGTGAGTGAGTGGAGTTTGTATGATCTCCCCCTGTTCTACAGAGTGAGTGGAGTTTGTATGAAATCCTCCTGTTCTACAGAGTATGAGAGTGAGTGTAGTTTGTGTGATCTCACCATGTTCTACAGAGTGTGAGTGAGTGGAGTTTGTGTGATCTCCCCCTGTTCTACAGAGTGAGTGAGTGGAGTTTGTGTGATCTCCCCCTGTTCTGTAGAGTGAGTGAGTGGAGTTTGTGTGATCTCCCCCTATTCTACAGAGTGTGTGAGTGAGTGGAGTTTGTATGATCTCGCCCTGTTCTACAGAGTGTGAGTGAGTGAGTGGAGTTTGTATTCTCTCCCCCTGTTCTACAGAGTGTGAGTGAGTGAGTGGAGTTTGTGTGATCTCCCCCTGTTCTGTAGAGTGAGTGAGTGGAGTTTGTGTGATCTCCCCCTATTCTACAGAGTGTGTGAGTGAGTGGAGTTTGTATGATCTCCCCCTGTTCTACAGAGTGTGAGTGAGTGAGTGGAGTTTGTATGATCTCCCCCTGTTCTACAGAGCGTGAGTGAGTGAGTGGAGTTTGTATGATCTCCCCCTGTTCTACAGAGTGTGTGAGTGAGTGGAGTTTGTATGATCTCCCCCTGTTCTACAGAGTGTGAGTGAGTGAGTGAGTGGAGTTTGTATGATCTCCCCCTGTTCTACAGAGTGTGAGTGAGTGAGTGGAGTTTGTATGATCTCCCCCTGTTCTACAGAGCGTGAGTGAGTGGAGTTTGTATGATCTCCCCCTGTTCTACAGAGCGTGAGTGAGTGAGTGGAGTTTGTATGATCTCCCCCTGTTCTACAGAGTGTGAGTGTGTGAGTGAGTGGAGTTTGTATGATCTCCCCCTGTTCTACAGAGTGTGAGTGAGTGAGTGGAGTTTGTATGATCTCCCCCTGTTCTACAGAGTGTGTGAGTGAGTGGAGTTTGTATGATCTCCCCCTGTTCTACAGAGTGTGTGAGTGAGTGGAGTTTGTATGATCTCCCCCTGTTTTACAGAGTGTGAGTGAGTGGAGTTTGTATGATCTCCCCCTGTTCTACAGAGTGTGTGAGTGAGTGGAGTTTGTATGATCTCCCCCTGTTTTACAGAGTGTGAGTGAGTGGAGTTTGTATGATCTCCCCCTGTTCTACAGAGTGTGTGATTGAGTGGAGTTTGTATGATCTCCCCCTGTTTTACAGAGTGTGAGTGAGTGGAGTTTGTGTGATCTCCCCCTGTTTTACAGAGTGTGTGAGTGAGTGGAGTTTGTATGATCTCCCCCTGTTCTACAGAGTGTGAGTGAGTGAGTGTAGAACAGGGGGAGAGAATACAAACTGCAGAGTGTGAGTGAGTGAGTGAGTGGAGTTTGTGTGATCTCCCCCTGTTCTACAGAGTGTGTGAATGAGTGGAGTTTGTGTGATCTCCCCCTGTTATACAGAGTGTGTGAGAGTGAGTGGAGTTTGTATTCTCTCCCCCTGTTATACAGAGTGTGTGAGTGAGTGGAGTTTGTATGATCTCCACCTGTTCTACAGAGAGTTTGTGTGAGTGAGTGGAGTTTGTATGATCTCCCCCTGTTCTACAGAGTGCGAGTGAGTGAGTTGTGAGTGAGTGTATGAGTGAGTGAGTGTGAGTGAGTGAGTGTGTGAGAGTGAGTGAGTGTGAGTGAGTGAGTGAGTGTGAGTGAGTGAGTGAGGTGTGAGTGAGTGAGTGTGAGTGAGTGAGTGGAGTTTGTATGAGTGAGTGGAGTGTGTGTGAGTGAGTGTGAGTGAGTGAGTGTAGTTTGTATTCTCTCCCTGGTGTCCTCTACGATTCTCCGGTGACCTCCCCGACGTGAGCACGAGACTCCGCACGATGTCCGTGTGGCGCGTCTTTGGGCCGCACACAGCCGGCGTTGAGACATCGATAACCACATCGCCGGCGTTGAGACATCGATAACCACATCGCCGGCGTTGAGACATCGATAACCACATCGCCGGCGTTGAGACATCGATAACCACATCGCCGGCGTTGAGACATCGATAACCACATCGCCAGCGTTGAGACATCGATAACCACATCGCCGGCGTTGAGACATCGATAACCACATCGCCGGCGTTGAGACATCGATAACCACATCGCCGGCGTTGAGACATCGATAACCACATCGCCAGCGTTGAGACATCGATAACCACATCGCCGGCGTTGAGACATCGATAACCACACCGCCGGTGTTGAGACATCGATAACCACATCGCCGGCGTTGAGACATCGATAACCACATCGCCGGTGTTGAGACATCGATAACCACATCGCCGGCGTTGAGACATCGATAACCACATCGCCAGCGTTGAGACATCGATAACCACATCGCCGGCGTTGAGACATCGATAACCACACCGCCGGTGTTGAGACATCGATAACCACACCGCCGGTGTTGAGACATCGATAACCACATCGCCAGCGTTGAGACATCGATAACCACATCGCCGGTGTTGAGACATCAATAACCACATCGCCGGCGTTGAGACATCGATAACCACATCGCCGGTGTTGAGACATCAATAACCACATCGCCGGCGTTGAGACATCGATAACCACATCGCCGGTGTTGAGACATCAATAACCACATCGCCGGTGTTGAGACATCGATAACCACATCGCCGGTGTTGAGACATCAATAACCACATCGCCGGTGTTGAGACATCGATAACCACATCGCCGGTGTTGAGACATCGATAACCACATCGCCGGTGTTGAGACATCAATAACCACATCGCCGGTGTTGAGACATCGATAACCACATCGCCGGTGTTGAGACATCGATAACCACATCGCCGGTGTTGAGACATCGACAACCACACCACCCGTGTTGAGACATCGATAACCACATCGCCGGCGTTGAGACATCGATAACCACACCACCCGTGTTGAGACATCGATAACCACATCGCCGGCGTTGAGACATCGATAACCACACCGCCGGTGTTGAGACATCGATAACCACATCGCCGGTGTTGAGACATCGATAACCACACCGCCGGCGTTGAGACATCGATAACCACACCACCCGTGTTGAGACATCGATAACCACATCGCCGGCGTTGAGACATCGATAACCACACCACCCGTGTTGAGACATCGATAACCACATCGCCGGCGTTGAGACATCGATAACCACACCGCCGGTGTTGAGACATCGATAACCACACCGCCGGTGTTGAGACATCGATAACCACATCGCCGGTGTTGAGACATCGACAACCACACCACCCGTGTTGAGACATCGATAACCACATCGCCGGCGTTGAGACATCGATAACCACACCACCCGTGTTGAGACATCGATAACCACATCGCCGGCGTTGAGACATCAATAACCACACCGCCGGTGTTGAGACATCGATAACCACATCGCCGGCGTTGAGACATCGATAACCACATCGCCGGCGTTGAGACATCGATAACCACATCGCCGGTGTTGAGACATCGATAACCACATCGCCGGCGTTGAGACATCGATAACCACATCGCCAGCATTGAGACATCGATAACCACATCGCCGGCGTTGAGACATCGATAACCACATCGCCGGCGTTGAGACATCGATAACCACATCGCCGGCGTTGAGACATCGATAACCACATCGCCGGCGTTGAGACATCGATAACCACATCGCCGGCGTTGAGACATCGATAACCACATCGCCGGCGTTGAGACATCGATAACCACATCGCCGGCGTTGAGACATCGATAACCACATCGCCGGCGTTGAGACATCGATAACCACATCGCCGGCGTTGAAACATCGATAACCACATCGCCGGCGTTGAGACATCGATAACCACATCGCCGGCGTTGAGACATCGATAACCACATCGCCGGCGTTGAGACATCGATAACCGCATCGCCGGCGTTGAGACATCGATAACCACATCGCCGGCATTGAGACATCGATAACCACATCGCCGGCGTTGAGACATCGATAACCACATCGCCAGCGTTGAGACATCGATAACCACATCGCCGGCGTTGAGACATCGATAACCACATCGCCGGCGTTGAGACATCGATAACCACATCGCCGGCGTTGAGACATCGATAACCACATCGCCGGCGTTGAGACATCGATAACCACATCGCCAGCGTTGAGACATCGATAACCACATCGCCGGCGTTGAGACATCGATAACCACATCGCCGGCGTTGAGACATCGATAACCACATCGCCGGCGTTGAGACATCGATAACCACATCGCCGGCGTTGAGACATCGATAACCACATCGCCGGCGTTGAGACATCGATAACCACATCGCCGGCATTGAGACATCGATAACCACATCGCCGGCGTTGAGACATCGATAACCACATCGCCAGCGTTGAGACATCGATAACCACATCGCCGGCGTTGAGACATCGATAACCACATCGCCGGCGTTGAGACATCGATAACCACATCGCCGGCGTTGAGACATCGATAACCACATCGCCGGCGTTGAGACATCGATAACCACATCGCCAGCGTTGAGACATCGATAACCACATCGCCGGCGTTGAGACATCGATAACCACATCGGCGGCGTTGAGACATCGATAACCACATCGCCGGCGTTGAGACATCGATAACCACATCGCCGGCGTTGAGACATCGATAACCACATCGCCGGCGTTGAGACATCGATAACCACATCGCCGGCGTTGAGACATCGATAACCACATCGCCGGCGTTGAGACATCGATAACCACATCGACTCCACCTGCCAGCAGAAGCGGCCTCGCAACCTCCGCGGGACCCTCGCAGCAAACGAGTCTTGAGACTCCTGGGTTTTACGAGCGTAACAATAACGCTGATGACAATAATGCTGATGATGATGATAATGTTGGAACCTCCTTTGCCAGTAGCAAAATATGATAATTGTTTTTTTTACCATTTTATCTGGCAAATGCTTACCCCGAGCTCTCATACTCTGATGGTGCATTGTCTTTGAGTTGTGCGCCTTTTGGCGTCATGTGGTCCAACACCATGTGAGACTAGGCTCTAAGAAAAGCTGTCTCGGGTGTGGACCAATCAATTTCAAGGACAGTGCATATCATTATCAGAGTTGTGTTTTTTGTTTGCGTTCCGACCGCAGGTATTGTGGTCAATGCAAACATAACTCCTTGTTAAAAAAGGTGTCAGTTTTGTTGTCAGATAAAAGGGTAAAAAAACAATTATCAATGATGATAATGTTGATAATTAGAATAATTCTGATGAAAATAATAATGATGATGATGATAATCAGCGTATTTTTTATTATAATAATACTAATAATGATGTTCATAACGATGATGAAAATTAGGGGTGATGATCATTATAATGATACTGACGAAAATGATGATGATGATGTCAATGGGAGTTGTTGCAATCGATTTGTTTGCATAACCGGTTATCGCGCGACAAACCCCGAATACGAACCGATTTAAACCGGTTCAGAGCAATAACGCTGGACATTTTAACGGTTTTCACCGAGAAATTGTTCATTGCAGCGATCACGCCGCGACTCGCTATCCAGAAGCTTCCCGGTTCCATTCCATCTCCTCCTGGCACGGTGGACTTACCACAGCAGTAGGGGGGGGGGGGCAGTGGGGGGGGGGGGGGCAGTGAGGGGGGGGCAGTGGGGGGGGGGGGCAGGTCGCTATCCCCCCTCGGCCCCCCTCTGTCTGTGACCCACAGCCGGTCGATCGGCCCAGTTAGCATCCCGGCATCATTGACACACGCACACACAGACACACACACACACACATATATACACACACAGACACACACACACACAGACACACACACATATATACACACACACACACATATATACACATACATACACACAGACAGAGAGAGACACAGACACACACACATATATACACATACATACACACAGACAGAGAGAGACAGACAGACACACACACATATATATACACAGACAGACACGCACACACAGACAGACACGCACACACAGACAGACACACACACACACATAAAGACAGACACACACACATACATAAAGAGACACACACATGCATACAGACAGACACACACAGACATACACACACACACACATACACAGACACACACACATATATATATACAGACAGACACACACACATGCACACAGACAGACACACACACATGCACACAGACAGACACACACACGCATAAAGAGACACACACAAATATACACAGACACACACATGTTTACACAGACACACACATATATACACATACACGCACACAGACACACACACACATACAGACAGACAGACATACACACACACAGACACACACACGTTTACACAGACACACACATATATACACAGACACGCACACACATATATACACAGACAGATACACATGCATATGTACAACGACAAAGATCCCCAGTATAGCCTTTGTCTCCCCAGTGGCGATGTTTACACACCGAACCAGGTATTCATTTGAGGTTGAGTCGACCTAGGGGAGGCCCAGGACTGGTTCAGATAATCGTCACCGCTGTTGACCGTGAGCGGGAATCGAACCCAGCCAGCCGGGTTTGTAGCGCAGCGTAGCGCTAACCACTACACCACCGCTCCCCCCATATATAAACACACAAAACCACACAACAACAACCGCCATTCGCCACTAAGTGGCGGTGACGTCACCACGACGCTTGTGCCAGGCTATGTGCACCTTGAGGCCACGTGAAGTGTCGAACGCCCTCTGGCAGGAGGTCACGGGGCAAACCCAGGTACCACGGGTCGACTGACTGAGATGACCGAGATGACTGGCTGATGCACCACCTCTGCCCCCTACTGTGCCAACTTGCTGTGCTTTAGCCACCCGGCGCTCCGCTCGTTGTTGTGAGCGTCGCTCCTCCGCCCTCCGTTGTTGCTGGAGGGCGACTGCCTCCAACTGCCCAGTAGCGTCCTTCACGAGCCTCCTCCACTGAGGCCGATCTTGACACCGCTGGTACCAGTCATCGGCAAGTCCACTCAGCTCCACGTCCTCCTGTACCACATCACTCCATCACTTCTCTAGTCCGTGCCGCGCCCGTTTAGCCCCCTCGATCCGGCCGAACAAAAGCTGTTTAGGCATGCGGTGGCTGGGCATGCGGGCTACATGACCCAGCCAACGCAGCCTTGCCTGCCGGAGGAGCTCACCGATGGGACTTTGTTCAGATCTTATCAAGGATTTGTGAGCTCCTCACACAATCCAGCCTGGTTAAACCCAGGATGGATCGTAGGCAGGCCAGCCTAAATGTGTCTAACCGGCGAAGATGCTCCATTGGGGGGGTCCACGTTTCGCAAGCGTAGAGAAGGGAGGGAATGACCGTGGCCGAGAAGACCTGAAGCTTCGTGCGGAGCGACAGACCAGGTAGCTTCCACACAGCGTTACGCAACCGATTAAAAGATAATGCCGCTCGACTGATTCAGACTGAGTCCTCCGCTGCCAAACCGGAGCCGTATGTACACACACATTTACAAAAACAAAGATTCCCCGTATAGCCTCAACAGACTTTTGGGGCAAGTGCTGTTAGCGACTACCTCTTGGTACAACCACACACTCGTGTCCACACACACACTCGTGTACACACACACACACACTCGTGTACACACACACACACACTCGTGTCCACACACACACTCGTGTACACACACACACACACTCGTGTACACACACACACACCCGTGTACACACACACACACTCGTGTACACACACACACTCGTGTACACACACACACGCCCGTGTACACACACACACACATACACTCGTGTACACACACACACACTCGTGTACACACACACACACTCGTGTACACACACACACGCCCGTGTACACACACACACTCGTGTACACACACACACCCGTGTACACACACACACACCCGTGTACACACACACACCAGTGTACACACACACATACACCGTTGTACACACACACACTCGTGTACACACACACACACTCGTGTACACACACACACACTCGTGTACACATACACACTCGTGTACACACCCACACGCCCGTGTACACACACACACCAGTGTACACACACACATACACCGTTGTACACACACACACTCGTGTACACACACACACACTCGTGTACACACACACACGCCCGTGTACACACACACACGTGTACACACCCACACGCCCGTGTACACACACACACCAGTGTACACACACACATACACCGTTGTACACACACACACTCGTGTACACATACACACTCGTGTACACACCCACACGCCCGTGTACACACACACACGTGTACACACACACACGTGTACACACACACCCGTGTACACACACACACACACCCGTGTACACACACACACCCGTGTACACACACACACACCCGTGTACACACACACACACCCGTGTACACACACACACGTGTACACACACACACGTGTACACACACACACTCGTGTACACACACACACACCCGTGTACACACACACACACCCGTGTACACACACACACGTGTGCACACACACACACGTGTACACACACACACCCGTGTACACACACACACCCGTGTACACACACCCCCGTGTACACACACACACCCGTGTACACACACACCCGTGTACACACACACACACCCGTGTTGTCCACACGCCCCACACCGACACATCGGTTAGCCGTGACCCCAACCTCACCTGTCGCACCTGGAACACGGCAACAGCTGCCCGGATCCGAACCCCAAACTCACCTGGTTCAACTCCATCCACAGCTGACGATGCTGCTGCTGCTGATGATGCTGCTGCTGACGATGCTGCTGCTGATGCTGCTGCTGATGATGTTCATGATGATGCTGCTGATGATGATGCTGATGTTGATAATGCTGCTGCTGCTGATGCTGCTGATGATGATGATAATGATACTGATGATGATGCTGCTGCTGTTGCTGCTGCTGATGATGCTGCTACTGATGATGTTGATGATGCTGCTGCTGATGATTATGATGCTGCTGCTGATGATGTTGATGATGATGCTGCTGCTGATGATGCCGCTGATGATGATGCTGATGATGATGTTGATGATGCTGCTGATGATGCTGATGATGATGTTGATGATGATGCTGCTGCTGATGATGCTGCTGCTGATGATGCCGCTGATGATGATGTTGATGATGATGCTGCTGCTGATGATGATGATTCCGATCTTCTGCACTTGCCGACGGGGAGGGAGTGAATGGAGAGAGTCGAAGGTGGGGGTTGAGGGGGGGGGGGGGTCAGGGGGGGGGTGGAGGTGGTGAGGAATTAGGGCGGGGGACAGGTGGCGTGGGAGTTAGGGGGGTGAGGTGGGAGTTAGGGGGGGTGGAGTGGGGTGGGAGTTAGGGGGGTGAGGTGGGAGTTAGGGGGGGTGGAGTGGGGTGGGAGTTAGGGGGGTGAGGTGGGAGTTAGGGGGGGTGGAGTGGGGTGGGAGTTAGGGGGGTGAGGTGGGAGTTAGGGGGGGTGGAGTGGGGTGGGAGTTGGGGGGGCGGGGTGGGAGTTGGGGGGGTGGGAGTTGGGGGAGTGGGAGTTGGGGGGGTGGAGTGGGGTGGGAGTTGGGGGGGGTGGGAGTTGGGGGGGTGGGAGTTGGGAGGGGGGTGGGAGTTAGGGGGTGAGGTGGAGTGGGAGATAGGGGGAGTGGGATGGGGACGCGGGGGAGGCGCAGGGGGGGGGAGAGGGGCGGGGTGGGGACGGGGGGAAAGGGGAGGGGGGCGTTTGAGAGGGTGAGAGGTGAGAGGTGAGCGGGAGGGGTGGGAGATTGGTAGGGAGATGGAGGGGGGGGAGAGAAGGAGATGGGGGGAGGGAGAAAGGGAGGTGGGAGGGAGGTGTGAGGGAGTGGGGGAGGGAGTGGGCGTTAGGGATGGAGGTAAGGAGGTGGCAGGGAGATAGGGGAGGTGGGAGATTGGGGGGGGGGGGGCGTTAGGGAGGGAGATGGGGTGGGGGTAGGCAGGGAGCGGGCGGGTCTGCTGAGGGGAGGGGCTGGCTGGGTCACGGCAGCCCCGCTCTGATCTGCCCGCGCCCATAATCGGATGAGGAGGAGGATTACCGCGGTCTCCTCCTCCTGCTCCCCCCTGCTCCTCCTCAGGTTTCCAGCTCTCTCACACCCACGCGTCATTAGCGGTGTGTGTGTCTGTGTGTGTGTCTGTGTGTGTGGGGGTGTGTGTAGGGATGTGTGTGGGGGTGTGTGTAGAGGTGTGTGTGTGTGTAGGGGTGTGTGTAGAGGTGTGTGTAGGGGGTGTGTGGGGGTGTGTGTGTGTCTGTGTGTGTCTGTGTGTGTGGGGGTGTGTGTGGGGGTGTGTGTAGGGGTGTGTGTGGGGGTGTGTGTAGGGGTGTGTGTGTCTGTGTGTGTGTCTGTGTGTGTGTGTCTGTGTGTGTAGGGGTATGTGTGGGGGTGTGTGTGGGTGTGTGTGTGTGTGTGTAGGGGGGTGTGTAGAGGTGTGTGTAGGGGGTGTGTGGGGGTGTGTGTAGGGGTGTGTGTGTGTGTCTGTGTGTGTGTCTGTGTGTGTCTGTGTGTGTAGGGGTATGTGTGGGGGTGTGTGTGGGTGTGTGTGTGTGTGTAGGGGGGTGTGTAGAGGTGTGTGTAGGGGTGTGTGTGGGGGTGTGTGTAGGGGTGTGTGTGTCTGTGTGTGTGTCTGTGTGTGTGTGTCTGTGTGTGTAGGGGTATGTGTGGGGGTGTGTGTGGGGGTGTGTGTGTGTGTGTCGGGGGGTGTGTAGAGGTGTGTGTAGGGGGTGTGTGGGGGTGTGTGTAGGGGTGTGTGTGTGTCTGTGTGTGTGTCTGTGTGTGTCTGTGTGTGTGGGGGTGTGTGTAGGGATGTGTGAGGGGGTGTGTGTAGGGGTGTGTGTGTGTGTGTGTAGGGGGGTGTGTGTGTAGGGGTGTGTGTGTCTGTGTTTGTGTCTGTGTGTGTGTCTGTGTGTGTGTGTAGGGGGTGTGTGGGGGTGTGTGTAGAGGTGTGTGTGTGTCTGTGTGTGTGTAGGGGGTGTGTGGGGGTGTGTGTAGAGGTGTGTGTGTGTCTGTGTGTGTGTCTGTGTGTGTGTCTGTGTGTGTGTCTGTGTGTGTGTCTGTGTGTGTAGGGGTGTGTGTGGGGGTGTAGGGGTGTGTGTGTGTGTGTAGGGGTGTGTCTGTGTGTGTAGGGATGTGTGTGGGGGTGTGTGTAGGGGTGTGTGTGTGTAGGGGTGTGTTTGGGTGTGTAGGGTGTGTGTAGAGGTGTGTGTGTAGAGGTGTGTGTGTCTGGGTGTGTGGGGGTGTATGTCTGTGTGTGTAGGGATGTCTTTTTCTGTTGGGGCATGTGTCTGTGTGTGTCTGTGTGTTTAGGGGTGTGTGTAGGGTGTGTCTGTGTGTGTCTGGGTGTGTGTCAGTGTGTGTCGTGGTGTGTGTCTGGGTGTGTGTAGGGGTGTGTGTAGAGGTGTGTGTCTGTGTGTGTAGAGGTGTATGTCTGTGTGTAGAGGTGTGTATCTGTGTGTAGGAGTGTGTATCTGTGTGTGTCGGGGTGTGTGTCTGTGTGTGTAGTGGTGTGTGTCTGGGTGTGTGTAGGGGTGTGTGTAGAGGTGTGTGTCTGTGTGTGTCTGTGTGTGTAGGAGTGTGTATCTGTGTGTGTCGGGGTGTGTGTCTGTGTGTGTAGGGGTGTGTGTCTGGGTGTGTGTAGGGGTGTGTGTAGAGGTGTGTGTCTGTGTGTGTCTGTGTGTGTAGGGTGTGTCTGTGTGTGTAGGGGTGTGTGTCTGTGTGTGTAGGGGTGTGTGTCTGGGTGTGTAGGGGTGTGTGTAGAGGTGTGTGTCTGTGTGTGCCTGTGTGTGTAGGAGGGTGTGAGTAGGGGTGTGTGTCTGTGTGTAGGGGTGTGTGTCTGGGTGTGTGTAGGGGTGTGTGTAGAGGTGTGTGTCTGTGTGTGTCTGTGTGTGTAGGGGTGTGTGTGTCTGGGTGTGTGTAGGGGTGTGTGTGGGGGTGTGTGTAGGGGTGTCTGTGTGTGTGTAGGGGTGTGTGTGTAGGGGTGTGTGTAGGGTGTGTCTGTGTGTGTAGGGGTGTGTGTCTGTGTGTGTAGGGGTGTGTGTGTGTGTGTGTAGGGGTGTGTGTAGGGTGTGGGCAAAGTCCCATCAGTGAGCTCCTCCGGCAGGCAAGGCTGCGTTGGCTGGGTCATGTAGCCCGCATGCCCAGCCACCGCATGCCTAAACAGCTTTTGTTCGGCCGGATCGAGGGGGCTAAACGGGCGCGGCACGGGCTGGAGAAGAGATGGAGTGATGTGGTACAGGAGGACGTGGAGCTGAGTGGACTTGCCGATGACTGGTACCAGCGGTGTCAAGATCGGCCTCAGTGGAGGAGGCTCGTGAAGGACGCTACTGGGCAGTTGGAGGCAGTCGCCCTCCAACAACAACGGAGGGCGGAGGAGCGACGCTCACAACAACGAGCGGAGCGCCGGGTGGCTAAAGCACAGCAAGTTGGTACAGTAGGGGGCACAGGTGGTGCATCAGCCAGTCATCTCGGTCATCTCGGTCAGTCGACCCGTGGCACCTGCTGGGTCTGCCCCGTGACCTCCTGCCAGCGGGCGTTCGACACTTCACGTGGCCTCAAGGTGCACATGGCCTGGCACAAGCGTCGTGGTGACGTCACCGCCACTTAGTGGCGAATGGCGGTTGTTGTTGTTGTTGTGCAGGGTGTGTCTGTGTGTGTAGGGGTGTGTGTCTGTGTGTGTAGAGGTGTGTGTCTGTGTGTGTAGGGGTGTGTGTCTGGGTGTGTGTAGAGGTGTGTGTCTGTGTGTGTAGGGGGGGGTGTGTCTGGGTGTGTCTGGTTGTGTGTAGGGGTGTGTGTCTGGGCGTGTGTAGGGGTGTGTGTAGGGTGTGTCTGTGTGTGTAGGGGTGTGTGTCTGTGTGTGTGTGTGTAGGGGTGTGTGTAGAGGTGTGTGTCTGTGTGTGTAGGGGTGTGTGTCTGGTTGTGTGTAGGGGTGTGTGTCTGGGTGTGTGTAGGGGTGTGTGTAGGGGTGTGTGTAGAGGTGTGTGTCTGTGTGTGTAGGGGTGTGTGTCTGGTTGTGTGTAGGGGTGTGTGTCTGGGTGTGTGTAGGGGTGTGTGTAGGGTGTGTCTGTGTGTGTCGGAGTGTGTGTAGGGGTGTGTGTTGAGGTGTGTGTCTGTGTGTGTCTGTGTGTGTAGGGGTGTGTGTCTGGGTGTGTGTAGGGGTGTGTGTAGAGGTGTGTGTCTGTGTGTGTCTGTGTGTGTAGGGGTGTGTGTCTGTGTGTGTACCGTTACGTCCTTCATATGTGCTCCCTAACAGCACTTGCCTCAACAGCGTGTTAAGGCTATCGGGGGATCTTTGTCTTTGTGTAGTGACTGTACTCGTCACTATATGGTTGACATTACGGGCAGCCCGCGTTACAGGATGTAGTACCAGCCCTAGCCGGGCTTGGGGGAGCGCTGCTTAGCGCAGGTGAGGGAGCGAGAGGGAGCGTCAGCCAGCCAGGATTACCTTGGGGCACAATACGCCGGTTGACCTGCTGTCACGTGACCGGACGATATTGGAGGGGGGGGCACCGGTGGACGGGGGCCGTGGGGCGGTCACGTGGTCCAAAGGAGCTCTCGGGAACCTTCGAGAAGGAACTCGAAAGACCTGCAAGGTGGGCGGGACGAGGGGCGGATCCAGGCCCAGCCCGGGGGCATATCACGTGGGCTCCGTGAGCGTGTCACGTGGGCTCCGTGAGTGTGTCACAAGGCACCCGTGAGTGTGTCACGTGGGCTCCGTGAGTGTGTCACGAGGGCCCCGTGAGTGTGTCACGAGGGCCCCGTGAGTGTGTCACGAGGGCCCCGTGAGTGTGTCACGTGAGTGTGTCACGAGGGCTCCGTGAGTAGCTCTGGGTTCTTCGTGCTGCTGGTGTTGTGAAGATCCACGTCGGGTTAAAGAAGCCTCTAGCCACGTGACAGAGGTCGCAAACGGGTTTTGATTCTTTACCCGTACCCGGCCGCACCAGGGTCGCAAACGGGTACCCGTACCCGGCCGGGTACGGGTAGCCGGGTATCGGGTAGGGTACGGGTATCGGGTACCCGGTTGCGACCTCTGCCACGTGGTCCGGGACCCAGCTCGTGGTCCGGACCACGTGTCTAGTTCTGCCGTAGCGTGGGTTAGACGGGCATTCGAGACCCGAGTGTAGATCGAGTTGTTGTGTTGCGTGTTAATGCGGAATAAATAGTGTTGCTACCAAGATAACGTCTGCGACTCGCTTGAAATCGCTGCATTTGTACCGTGGGGAGCGGTCGTGTAGTGGTTCGTACGCTGCGCTATGAACCCGACGACCCGCTCACGGTCAACATCAGTGACGATTGTTTGAACCGTTCGTGGGCCTCCCCTAGATCGACTCGGCCTCAAATGAGTACCTGGTGCGATGTGTAAACATCGCCACGAGGGAGACAAAGGCGGCCGGGCGTGGTGCTGGCCAGCCACCCCCTCGCTACCAGCACTTGCCACAAAATCCGCTGTAGGCTATCCATGCGACCTTTGTGTGTTTGTTGTGGCAAGGCTGCGTCACGCATTCCCCAACGCAGCTTCTGTTTGGCCGGGTCGAGGGGGGCTACAAGGGCACAAAACACGGGCGAGAGAAGAGGTGGAGTGATGTGGGACAGGAGGAGGATGTGGAGCTGAGTGGACTTGCCGATGACTGGTACTAGCGGTGTCAAGATCAGCCTCTGTGGAGGAGGAGGCTCGTGTAGGACGCTGCTCGGCAGTTGGAGGCAGTCGCCCTCAAAAAACAGATAAAGAGGAGCGACGCTCACAACAACGAGCAGACCGACCACCGGGGCGGATAAATCGCATACATATTGTATCGTGGGGAGCACAGGTGATGCATCTGCCAGTCATCTCAGTCAACCCATGGCACCTGGGTCTGTCCCGTGACCTGCACCTAGCCTGACACAGCAGTCAACCCATGACACCTAGGCCTGTTCCGTAACCTCCTGCAACTAGCCTGGCACATGGGTCAACCCATGGCACATGGGTCTGTCCCGTAACCTCCTGCACCTAGCCTGGCACAGCAGTACACCCACGGCACCAGGGTATGTCCCGTGACTTCCTGCATCTAGCCTGGAACATCAGTCAGCCCATGGCACCTGGGTCTGTCCCGTAACCTCCTGCACCTAGCCTGGCACAGCAGTACACCCACGGCACCAGGGTATGTCCCGTGACTTCCTGCACCTAGTCTGGCACATCAGTCAGCCCATGGCACCTGAATTTGTCCCGTGACCTCCTGCACCTTGCTTGGCACATGAGTCAACTCATGGCACCTGGGTCTGTCTCGTGACTTCCTGCACCTAGCCTGGAACATCAGTCAGCCCATGGCACCTGGGTCTGTCCCGTGACCTCCTGCACCTAGCCTGGAACATCAGTCAGCCCATGGCACCTGGGTCTGTCCCGTGACCTCCTGCACCTAGCTTGGCACAGCAGTCAACTCATGGCACCTGGATCTATCCCGTGACTTCTTGTACCTAGCCTGGCACAGCAGTCAACCCATGGCACCTGGGTCTGTCCCGTGACCTCCTGCACCTAGCTTGGCACAGCAGTCAACCCATGGCACCTGGGCCCGTTCCGTGACCTCCTGCACCTAGCCTGGCACAGTAGTCAACCCATGTCACCTGGGTCTGTCCCGTGACCTCATGCACCTAGCCTGGCACAGCAGTCAACCCATGGCACCTGGGTCTGTCCCGTGACGTCCTGTACCTAGTCTGGCACATCAGTCAGCACATGGCACCTGGGTCTGTCCCGTGACCTCTTGCACCTAGCCTGGCACAGCAGTCAACCCATGACACCTAGGCCTGTTCCTTAACCTCTTGCAACTAGCCTGGAACAGCAGTCCACCCACGGCACCAGGGTATGTCCCGTGACTTCCTGCACCTAGCCTGGAACATCAGTCAGCCCATGGCACCTGGGTCTGTCCCGTGACCTCCTGCACCTAGCTTGGCACAGCAGTCAACTCATGGCACCTGGATCTATCCCGTGACTTCTTGTACCTAGCCTGGCACAGCAGTCAACCCATGGCACCTGGGTCTGTCCCGTGACCTCCTGCACCTAGCTTGGCACAGCAGTCAACCCATGGCACCTGGGCCCGTTCCGTGACCTCCTGCACCTAGCCTGGCACAGTAGTCAACCCATGTCACCTGGGTCTGTCCCGTGACCTCATGCACCTAGCCTGGCACAGCAGTCAACCCATGGCACCTGGGTCTGTCCCGTGACGTCCTGTACCTAGTCTGGCACATCAGTCAGCACATGGCACCTGGGTCTGTCCCGTGACCTCTTGCACCTAGCCTGGCACAGCAGTCAACCCATGACACCTAGGCCTGTTCCTTAACCTCTTGCAACTAGCCTGGAACAGCAGTCCACCCACGGCACCAGGGTATGTCCCGTGACTTCCTGCACCTAGCCTGGAACATCAGTCAGCCCATGGCACCTGGGTCTGTCCCGTGACCTCCTGCACCTAGCTTGGAACATCAGTCAACTCATGGCACATGAATCTGTCCCGTGACCTCCTGCACCTAGCCTCGCACATGAGTCAACTCATGGCACCTGAATCTGTCCCGTGACTTCTTGTACCTGGCCTGGCACAGCAGTCAACCCATGGCACCTGGGTCTGTCCCGTGACCTCCTGCCACGTGTAAGATGACGTACCAGCTGCACTCTGACTCCAGGGATTAGAGTCCAGCTGGTACGTCATCCGCAATGACTACGTCTCAGCAGTGGCCTCTCGTTTTCTGGGCGAATCGGTGAGGTTCGGGAACTTGGCTCACCACCACGCTATGCAGAGGCGTAGCTAGGGGGGGGGGCAGGGGGGTACATGTCCCCGGGCGCCAAGGTAAAGAGGCGCCAAAATGAGGCTTACAACGTTACATTATAACTTATTGCGGCGGGCGCGGCAGCCTGAAACTACTGCACAAATCTACACCTGAACCTAAAAGTGTATATATCCCGCCGCACACAGCCTACATGTCATGTAATTACATGTTGGTATGTGATTAAACGGGGGGGGGGGGGCGCCAATTTTATAGTTCGTCCCCGGGCGCAAAATATCCTAGCTACACCACGGACGCTATGGCAGTTGATTAGCCTCCATCCAATATCTGTCTCTCCGTATAATAATATATCTTTTAAATGTTACATCCCATCGGCTACGCGATTTTCCGTCTAAGAGTCTTCTTATTGTCGTACGGCTGCTGATACGACTTCACATTTCAGGTGGGTCAAGCCAGATAACCACAGCAGGAGCAGCGGAGTGGTGCATCGTCATCAACGCTGCTGTGATGTCTCCCTCGTATTTGTGGATCGGGGCATTGCGTCGTTACACGTTGTACTACGGTCTGTTCTGGACGGCCACAGTCGCACACTATTGGAGAGATTTTTTATTTTCTATTTGATCCTTATCGCGGTACCCGGAGGTACCAAATAATACAAAATGGCCGAGGCAATTAAATACTTTATTTCTGGGACACTTTTTTTTTCAGGGGTGTAACTTAACTCCGCGACTGGGGTACCAATAAATAAGAAATCAGTGCTACTCCGCCATGTCAAAACGCAGTGAGGGCGATTGCGCCGAAACCCTGAACGCTCGTACGCACCGTGGTGGTGCATCGTGTACAGCTCGTCGAGATGAGTCAATTGGTGCATCGTCGACCATCAACAGACTAAACATGACTGCATCACGGACATTATGCGAGAGCCGAGGTACCGCCATGAGGTTCATTTGCGAATCAGCTGTCATCCGCATCTGCTGCTGCTGCCGTGTTTTGTGCAGTGTGATGCGAGTCAGGGTGGACCACGTGCTTGGAGTGCATCTTGACAAGCAGCATAGGTTCAACACAAGCACAACTTCCGGGCCGGTTTCGACTTTCAGCGTCTCATCGGCGGTGACGTACGCTGCAACCAATGCTGGTGAAGATGCCTCGCCTTCACGGTAACCGTAATATTTCCAGAATCAGAATATGTATGTGTAGTGTAATAGCGCCGACTGTTGGCCAGCATCGGCAACTGCGGTGCACAAACTGCACACGCCGTTGAGCATACACACGGTGTGTGTGCTGGCAGGGCGGAGGAACTGGGGCAAGGGTCATGGAAGACCCCATCTGGAAGCCCTTCTAACCCGCTAGTGGGTTCGAGAAGGGAGGCGCGCACACGGCGGAGCCAGGCCGCGCTGGGGAGCATAAAAGCGTCCGAGAGCGGGAGCTCAGGGCTGCCGGTTCTGAGAGTGAACTCGTCTCGTCGTCACCGTCGTCTTCGTCATCGCCGTCTTTGCTAGATATTGCACGGCCGGAGAGTTGTTGGCTGTCTCGTGCGGCGCCATCGGTGTTACACGGACAGAGTTGTGTTTAGGCGAGGCTAGACGACTAGGGAGAGTACGGGGGCGAACCTGTAAACCTGTGAAGGTGTTAATAAAGAAGGTGCTGCCTGAAAAACCTTGTCACCAAGTACTAAGTCATGTTTTGCAGAGGGGTCAAATACTTATTTCCCTCATTAAAATGCAAATCAATGTATAACATTTTTGACATGCGTTTTTCTGGATTTTGTTGTTGTTATTCTGTCTCTCACTGTTAAAATAAACCTACCA
>NC_136330.1:7822301-7914801 GCF_964198595.1 Lampetra fluviatilis
TTTGGCAGAGCCAGGAGACAACGAAAAGCCACTGCGGGTGGCCACGTGGAATTTTAGAACGCTCACTGTGGAGGAGAGGCTGCCACTCGTTGTTAGGAGCTGGACCGGTACCGCCTGAATCTTTGCGGTATTCAGGAGGTCCGGTGGACCAGCTCTGGCTCCTGCCACCATGAGGGGTGGTCAGTCTTCGACTCGGGGCAGGAGACTGCCAAACCACAGGGAGTGGCTCTTCTTCTGAATCAACCAGAGGCGATGAGTGGTAGTCGTGGTTACTTATGCCGCTGACCACAGATGAACATCAGTGGAGGGATGCAGGCAAGGCCAATGAGTCAGATGCCTTCTATTGACCTCCTGTCACAAGTGCTAGCTAAAGTGGCCACTCGGGACAGAGTCATCGTGTTGGTTGACTTCAATGCCCGAGTTGGTAATGATGCTGGCACCTGGTCTGGAGTGATTGAAAGGCATGGGCCAGATCAGCTCAATAACAACGGTAGGAGGCTGCTAGACTTTTGTGCAGCGCATGGGCTTGTAATTACCAACACGCTGTTCTGGTATCGGTGCATCCACACAATTTTATGGATGCATGTTAGATCCAAGCAAGAACATCTACTGCACTATATAGTGATGTAACAGCGGATGGAGGCCCATGTCCTTCACACAAGGATCTACCGTGGAGCTGACCTGCCCATTGACCATCGGCTTGTTATCTGTAAGATGCGCCTGCCATTCTTCCACTCCGGTGGTGGGTGTACACCCAGGACCCCATTCCAACCTAAAGTGACCTGGTCTCAGCTAGCCGATGAAAGTTGCAAGAAAGAATTTCATCATCGCTTGCAGCTGGGGTTGGCATCATCCCCACTCCTCATGTCTAGGGGAAATTGGCGAGGTTCAGGACTGTGGCTCATGCAGCTGCAATGGCTGCTTTGGGTACACGGTTCAAACTTGCCCAAAGACCCTGACTGACAGAAGAGGTGTTTAGGCTGGATGAGAAAAAAACACACCAGAGAATGAGGCTTACCGCAGCCTTCGCTCGGAGGTTTGGAAAGCCATGTGGTGCTGCAAGGATGAGTGGTGGTCACGGGTTTCTGGGGGGATAGAGTCTGCCTCAGTAGCTCGCAATCACAAATCACTATTTAATTCCATCACAAAAGTAACTTTCAGCGCCTCACCTATCACCATCCTTGGGGGAAAGAAAGGTGATCCGATCTCTGACTCCCAGGAACAGGTCTGCAGGTTTGCAGAGCATTTCTGTGAGGCCTTAGGGGAAGGGAATTCCCTCAGCCCAGACAACATCATGGGGCAAGGTGGGAACGACCTTGCTGGGGCTGCAGTGCCGTAGACATTGGCAGAAGAAGCCACCGCACCCCACCCTGTGAGTGGCTGGCTGAGGTGCCATCTGTTGAGGAAGTCACGATGGGCGATCCGGAGTCTGAGACCAGCAAAAGCGCCGGGCAGAGATGGTCTCCCAAGCTCACTGCTGAGAGAGGGCGGCGTCTGTGTGCACACTGCCCCACGTGGCATCATCACAAATGACGAAATGTGCAGTGGGACACCTAAGGGGCAATTTGCCCCATGGCTCGTGATGATGACAATGACGATGTTGGTACGTCACTGTGATAACTCCGCCCCTTGCCTCGCCTCTTGCCCCGCCCCTTGCCCCCCCCCTTGCCCCGCCCCTTGCCCCGCCCCTTGCCCCCCCCTTGCCCCCCCCTTGCCCCGCACCTTGCCCCCCCCTTGCCCATCCCTTGCCCCGCACCTTGCCCCCCCTGCCCCCCCCTGCCCCCCATTGCCCCCCCCTTGCCCCCCCCTTGCCCCCCCCTTGCCCCGCACCTTGCCCCCCCCCTTGCCCATCCCTTGCCCCGCCCCTTGCCCCCCCTGCCCCCCCCTGCCCCCCCTTGCCCCCCCCTTGCCCCCCCCCCCCACTGTGAGCGGTGTTTGTGTGACGGTGCGTGGTGTGTGGATGGCTCCTCACTTGGCGGAGAGCTTCGCGTGGCAGGCGGAGCAGCAGAAGCATGAGACGCACCACGTCTTGTTGAGCGCCGAGAGGACTGTGGCACAGGTGACGTCACAAGGTGAGTTCACTGTGACACAGGTGACGTCACAAGGTGAGTTCACTGTGACACAGGTGACGTCACAAGGTCAGTTCACTGTGACACAGGTGACGTCACAAGGTGAGTTCACTGTGACACAGGTGACGTCACAAGGTGAGTTCACTGTGGCACAGGTGACGTCACAAGGTGAGTTCACTGTGGCGCAGGTGACGTCACAAGGTGAGTTCACTGTGACACAGGTGACGTCACAAGGTGAGTTCACTGTGGCGCAGGTGACGTCACAAGGTGAGTTCATTGTGGCACAGGTGACGTCACAAGGTGAGTTCATTGTGGCAAAGGTGACGTCACAAGGTGAGGCCATGGCACAGGTGACGTCACAAGGTGAGTTCACTGTGACACAGGTGACGTCACAAGGTGAGTTCACTGTGGCGCAGGTGACGTCACAAGGTGAGTTCACTGTGGCGCAGGTGACGTCACAAGGTGAGGCCATGGCACAGGTGACGTCACAAGGTGAGTTCACTGTGACACAGGTGACGTCACAAGGTGAGTTCACTGTGGTACAGGTGACGTCACAAGGTGAGTTCACTGTGGCACAGGTGGGTGACGTCACAAGGTCAGTTCACTGTGACACAGGTGACGTCACAAGGTGAGTTCACTGTGACACAGGTGACGTCACAAGGTGAGTTCACTGTGGCACAGGTGACGTCACAAGGTGAGTTCACTGTGGCGCAGGTGACGTCACAAGGTGAGTTCACTGTGACACAGGTGACGTCACAAGGTGAGTTCACTGTGGCGCAGGTGACGTCACAAGGTGAGTTCATTGTGGCACAGGTGACGTCACAAGGTGAGTTCATTGTGGCAAAGGTGACGTCACAAGGTGAGGCCATGGCACAGGTGACGTCACAAGGTGAGTTCACTGTGACACAGGTGACGTCACAAGGTGAGTTCACTGTGGCGCAGGTGACGTCACAAGGTGAGTTCACTGTGGCGCAGGTGACGTCACAAGGTGAGGCCATGGCACAGGTGACGTCACAAGGTGAGTTCACTGTGACACAGGTGACGTCACAAGGTGAGTTCACTGTGGTACAGGTGACGTCACAAGGTGAGTTCACTGTGGCGCAGGTGACGTCACAAGGTGAGTTCATTGTGGCACAGGTGACGTCACAAGGTGAGTTCACTGTGGCACAGGTGACGTCACAAGGTGAGTTCACTGTGACACAGGTGACGTCACAAGGTGAGTTCACTGTGGCGCAGGTGACGTCACAAGGTGAGTTCACTGTGGCACAGGTGACGTCACAAGGTGAGTTCACTGTGGCACAGGTGACGTCACAAGGTGAGTTCACTGTGGCACAGGTGACGTCACAAGGTGAGTTCACTGTGGCACAGGTGACGTCACAAGGTGAGTTCACTGTGGCACAGGTGACGTCACAAGGTGAGTTCACTGTGGCACAGGTGACGTCACAAGGTGAGTTCACTGTGACACAGGTGACGTCACAAGGTGAGTTCATTGTGGCACAGGTGACGTCACAAGGTGAGTTCACTGTGGCACAGGTGACGTCACAAGGTGAGTTCACTGTGGCACAGGTGACGTCACAAGGTGAGTTCACTGTGGCGCAGGTGACGTCACAAGGTGAGTTCACTGTGACACAGGTGACGTCACAAGGTGAGTTCACTGTGGCACAGGTGACGTCACAAGGTGAGTTCACTGTGGCACAGGTGACGTCACAAGGTGAGTTCACTGTGACACAGGTGACGTCACAAGGTGAGTTCATTGTGGCACAGGTGACGTCACAAGGTGAGTTCACTGTGGCACAGGTGACGTCACAAGGTGAGTTCATTGTGACACAGGTGACGTCACAAGGTGAGTTCAATGTGACACAGGTGACGTCACAAGGTGAGTTCATTGTGGCACAGGTGACGTCACAAGGTGAGTTCACTGTGGCACAGGTGACGTCACAAGGTGAGTTCATTGTGGCACAGGTGACGTCACAAGGTGAGTTCACTGTGACACAGGTGACGTCACAAGGTGAGTTCATTGTGACACAGGTGACGTCACAAGGTGAGTTCAATGTGACACAGGTGACGTCACAAGGTGAGTTCACTGTGGCACAGGTGACGTCACAAGGTGAGTTCACTGTGGCACAGGTGACGTCACAAGGTGAGTTCACTGTGGCGCAGGTGACGTCACAAGGTGAGTTCACTGTGGCGCAGGTGACGTCACAAGGTGAGGCCATGGCACAGGTGACGTCACAAGGTGAGTTCACTGTGACACAGGTGACGTCACAAGGTGAGTTCACTGTGGTACAGGTGACGTCACAAGGTGAGTTCACTGTGGCACAGGTGGGTGACGTCACAAGGTCAGTTCACTGTGACACAGGTGACGTCACAAGGTGAGTTCACTGTGACACAGGTGACGTCACAAGGTGAGTTCACTGTGGCACAGGTGACGTCACAAGGTGAGTTCACTGTGGCGCAGGTGACGTCACAAGGTGAGTTCACTGTGACACAGGTGACGTCACAAGGTGAGTTCACTGTGGCGCAGGTGACGTCACAAGGTGAGTTCATTGTGGCACAGGTGACGTCACAAGGTGAGTTCATTGTGGCAAAGGTGACGTCACAAGGTGAGGCCATGGCACAGGTGACGTCACAAGGTGAGTTCACTGTGACACAGGTGACGTCACAAGGTGAGTTCACTGTGGCGCAGGTGACGTCACAAGGTGAGTTCACTGTGGCGCAGGTGACGTCACAAGGTGAGGCCATGGCACAGGTGACGTCACAAGGTGAGTTCACTGTGACACAGGTGACGTCACAAGGTGAGTTCACTGTGGTACAGGTGACGTCACAAGGTGAGTTCACTGTGGCGCAGGTGACGTCACAAGGTGAGTTCATTGTGGCACAGGTGACGTCACAAGGTGAGTTCACTGTGGCACAGGTGACGTCACAAGGTGAGTTCACTGTGACACAGGTGACGTCACAAGGTGAGTTCACTGTGGCGCAGGTGACGTCACAAGGTGAGTTCACTGTGGCACAGGTGACGTCACAAGGTGAGTTCACTGTGGCACAGGTGACGTCACAAAGTGAGTTCACTGTGGCACAGGTGACGTCACAAGGTGAGTTCACTGTGGCACAGGTGACGTCACAAGGTGAGTTCACTGTGGCACAGGTGACGTCACAAGGTGAGTTCACTGTGGCACAGGTGACGTCACAAGGTGAGTTCACTGTGGCACAGGTGACGTCACAAGGTGAGTTCACTGTGGCACAGGTGACGTCACAAGGTGAGTTCACTGTGGCACAGGTGACGTCACAAGGTGAGTTCACTGTGACACAGGTGACGTCACAAGGTGAGTTCATTGTGGCACAGGTGACGTCACAAGGTGAGTTCACTGTGGCACAGGTGACGTCACAAGGTGAGTTCACTGTGGCACAGGTGACGTCACAAGGTGAGTTCACTGTGGCGCAGGTGACGTCACAAGGTGAGTTCACTGTGACACAGGTGACGTCACAAGGTGAGTTCACTGTGGCACAGGTGACGTCACAAGGTGAGTTCACTGTGGCACAGGTGACGTCACAAGGTGAGTTCACTGTGACACAGGTGACGTCACAAGGTGAGTTCATTGTGGCACAGGTGACGTCACAAGGTGAGTTCACTGTGGCACAGGTGACGTCACAAGGTGAGTTCATTGTGACACAGGTGACGTCACAAGGTGAGTTCAATGTGACACAGGTGACGTCACAAGGTGAGTTCATTGTGGCACAGGTGACGTCACAAGGTGAGTTCACTGTGGCACAGGTGACGTCACAAGGTGAGTTCATTGTGGCACAGGTGACGTCACAAGGTGAGTTCACTGTGACACAGGTGACGTCACAAGGTGAGTTCATTGTGACACAGGTGACGTCACAAGGTGAGTTCAATGTGACACAGGTGACGTCACAAGGTGAGTTCACTGTGGCACAGGTGACGTCACAAGGTGAGTTCACTGTGGCACAGGTGACGTCACAAGGTGAGTTCATTGTGGCACAGGTGACGTCACAAGGTGAGTTCACTGTGGTACAGGTGACGTCACAAGGTGAGTTCAATGTGACACAGGTGACGTCACAAGGTGAGTTCACTGTGGCACAGGTGACGTCACAAGGTGAGTTCACTGTGGCACAGGTGACGTCACAAGGTGAGTTCACTGTGGCACAGGTGACGTCACAAGGTGAGTTCACTGTGGCACAGGTGACGTCACAAGGTGAGTTCACTGTGGCACAGGTGACGTCACAAGGTGAGTTCACTGTGGCACAGGTGACGTCACAAGGTGAGTTCACTGTGGCACAGGTGACGTCACAAGGTGAGTTCACTGTGGCACAGGTGACGTCACAAGGTGAGTTCAATGTGACACAGGTGACGTCACAAGGTGAGTTCACTGTGGCACAGGTGACGTCACAAGGTGAGTTCACTGTGGCACAGGTGACGTCACAAGGTGAGTTCACTGTGGCACAGGTGACGTCACAAGGTGAGTTCACTGTGGCACAGGTGACGTCACAAGGTGAGTTCACTGTGGCACAGGTGACGTCACAAGGTGAGTTCACTGTGGCACAGGTGACGTCACAAGGTGAGTTCACTGTGGCACAGGTGACGTCACAAGGTGAGTTCACTGTGGCACAGGTGGGTTGTTGACAAGGTGAGGTCATGGCACATGGGAGTTGTTCGCAAGGTGAGTTCACTGTGGCACAGGTGAGCACACTTCCAGATGCAGTGGTACCTCGGCATACGAACGCTTTGGAATAAGTCGAATTTGGTAGACGTCGTGTTTTGACGATAAAAAATGTCTTGGGATACGACGTCTTGCTTGGGATACGACGTCTTGCTTGGGATACGACGTCTTGCTTGGGATACGACGTCTCGCTTGGGATACGACGCCTTGCTTGGGATACGACGTCTTGCTTGGGATACGACGTCTCGCTTGGGATACGACGCCTTGCTTGGGATACGACGTCTTGCTTGGGATACGACGCCTTGCTTGGGATACGACGTCCTGCTTGGGATACGTCTTGCTTGGGATACGACGTCTTGCTTGGGATACGACGTCTTGCTTGGGATACAACGTCTTGCTTGGGATACGACGTCTTGCTTGGGATACGACGTCTTGCTTGGGATACGACGTCTTGCTTGGGATACGACGCCTTGCTTGGGATACGACGTCTTGCTTGGGATATGACGTCTTGTTTGGGATACAACGTCTTGCTTGAGATACGACGTCTTGCTTGGGATACGACGCCTTGCTTGGGATACAACGTCTTGCTTGGGATACGACGTCCTGCTTGAGATACGACGCCTTGCTTGGGATACGACGTCTTGCTTGGGATACGACGTCCTGCTTGGGATACGACTTCTTGCTTGGGATACGACGTCTTGCTTGGGATACGACGTCTTGCTTGGGATACGACGTCCTGCTTGGGATACAACGTCTTGCTTGGGATACAACGTCTTGCTTGGGATACGACGTCTTGCTTGGGATACGACGTCTTGCTTGGGATACGACGTCCTGCTTGGGATACGACGTCCTGCTTGAGATACGACGTCTTGCTTGGGATACGACGTCTTGCTTGGGATACGACGCCTTGCTTGGGATACGACGTCTTGCTTGGGATACGACGCCTTGCTTGGGATACGACGTCTTGTTTGGGATACGACGTCTTGTTTGGGATACAACGTCTTGCTTGGGATACGACGTCCTGCTTGGGATACGACGTCCTGCTTGGGATACGACGTCTTGTTTGGGATACAACGTCTTGCTTGGGATACGACGTCCTGCTTGGGATACGACGTCCTGCTTGGGATACGACGTCTTGCTTGGGATACGACGCCTTGCTTGGGATACGACGTCTTGCTAGGGATATGACGCCTTGCTAGGGATACGACGTCTTGCTTGGGATACGACGTCTTGCTTGGGATACGACGTCTTGCTTGGGATATGACGTCTTGCTTGGGATACGACGCCTTGCTTGGGATACGACGTCTTGCTTGGGATACGACGCCTTGCTTGGGATAAGACGCCTTGCTTGGGATACGACGCCATGCTTGGGATACGACGTTTTGCTTGGGATACGATGCCTTGCTTGGGATACGACGTCTTGCTTGGGATACGACGCCTTGCTTGGGATACGACGTCTTGCTTGGGATACGACGCCTTGCTTGGGATACGACGTCTTGCTTGGGATACGACGCCTTGCTTGGGATACGACGTCTTGCTTAGGATACGACGCCTTGCTTGGGATACGATGTCTTGCTTGGGATACGACGCCTTGCTTGGGATACGACGTCTTGCTTGGGATACGACGCCTTGCTTGGGATACGACGTCTTGCTTGGGATACGACGCCTTGCTTGGGATACGACGTCTTGCTTGGGATACGACGCCTTGCTTGGGATACGACGTCTTGCTTGGGATACGACGCCTTGCTTGGGATAAGACGCCTTGCTTGGGATACGACGTCTTGCTTGGGATACGACGCCTTGCTAGGGATACGACGTTTTGCTTGGGATACGACGTCTCGCTTGGGATGCGACGTCCTGCTTGGGATACGACGTCCTGCTTGAGATACGACGTCTTGCTTGGGATACGACGTCTTGCTTGGGATACGACGCCTTGCTTGGGATACGACGTCTTGCTTGGGATACGACGCCTTGCTTGGGATACGACGTCTTGTTTGGGATACGACGTCTTGTTTGGGATACAACGTCTTGCTTGGGATACGACGTCCTGCTTGGGATACGACGTCCTGCTTGGGATACGACGTCTTGCTTGGGATACGACGTCCTGCTTGGGATACGACGTCCTGCTTGGGATACGACGTCTTGCTTGGGATACGACGCCTTGCTTGGGATACGACGTCTTGCTAGGGATACGACGCCTTGCTAGGGATACGACGTCTTGCTTGGGATACGACGTCTTGCTTGGGATACGACGTCTTGCTTGGGATATGACGTCTTGCTTGGGATACGACGTCTTGCTTGGGATACGACTCCTTGCTTGGGATACGACGTCTTGCTTGGGATACGACGCCTTGCTTGGGATAAGACGCCTTGCTTGGGATACGACGCCTTGCTTGGGATACGACGTCTTGCTTGGGATACGACGCCTTGCTTGGGATACGACGTTTTGCTTGGGATACGACGCCTTGCTTGGGATACGACGTCTTGCTTGGGATACGACGCCTTGCTTGGGATACGACGCCTTGCTTGGGATACGACGTCTTGCTTGGGATACGACGTCCTGCTTGGGATACGACGTCCTGCTTGGGATACGACGTCTTGCTTGGGATACGACGCCTTGCTTGGGATACGACGTCTTGCTAGGGATACGACGCCTTGCTAGGGATACGACGTCTTGCTTGGGATACGACGTCTTGCTTGGGATACGACGTCTTGCTTGGGATATGACGTCTTGCTTGGGATACGACGTCTTGCTTGGGATACGACGCCTTGCTTGGGATACGACGTCTTGCTTGGGATACGACGCCTTGCTTGGGATAAGACGCCTTGCTTGGGATACGACGTCTTGCTTGGGATACGACGCCTTGCTTGGGATACGACGTTTTGCTTGGGATACGACGCCTTGCTTGGGATACGACGTCTTGCTTGGGATACGACGCCTTGCTTGGGATATGACGCCTTGCTTGGGATACGACGCCTTGCTTGGGATAAGACGCCTTGCTTGGGATACGACGTCTTGCTTGGGATACGACGCCTTGCTAGGGATACGACGTTTTGCTTGGGATACGACGTCTCGCTTGGGATGCGACGTCCTGCTTGGGATACGACGTCTTGCTTGGGATACAACGTTTTGCTTGGGATGCGACGCCTTGCTTGGGATACGACGCCTTGCTTGGGATACGACGTCTTGCTTGGGATACAACGTTTTGCTTGGGATACAACGCCTTGCTTGGGATACGACGCCTTGCTTGGGATGCGACGTCCTGCTTGGGATACGACGTCTTGCTTGGGATACAACGTTTTGCTTGGGATGCGACGTCCTGCTTGGGATACGACGCCTTGCTTGGGATACGACGTCTTGCTTGGGATGCGACGTCTTGCTTGGGATACGACGCATTGCTTGGGATACGACGCCTTGCTTGGGATACGATGTCTTGCTTGGGATGCGACGTCTTGCTTGGGATACGACGCATTGCTTGGGATACGACGTCTTGCTTGGGATACGACGCATTGCTTGGGATGCGACGTCTTGCTAGAACTTGTGTGGGTCGGGATGAGTCACCGCATGCAGTACCCGCATATACCCCACCCCCAATAAAACTCTCACAACAAGCCGTAACAGTATTGTGTGGAATGACCAGACAATGTCACACTTCGGCAACATTCTTAGAAGAAGGCAAAAACAAACTTCAATGGACAGGTTTTTAGTAAAACTCAAACCTGGTGAGCCTCAACCAGGTCCAAGTCAAGAAAAAAGACAGAAAAGAGAAAAAGAAAAAACCCACAGAATTTCAGCTTCCTGAAGTTTTAATGGAAAGTGATTCTCCTTCCAAGAAATATCATCTCCTCCTCCTCCCCTTCCTCTCCACCATCCTCGTAGGATATCAACTCCTCTCAGCAAGGTAAAGTGACGTTAAATGTTATTTTTATTTCAATTTATTTTAATTTATTTATACATTTATTTAAATTTATCTATGCATTTTAGTAATAATTAGTGTCTAAATTATTTTATACAACCCCATTAATGTATAATATGCCATAAAAAATATAATTTCTTATACTCTTTTCCCTTTATTTCTTATGGGAAGAATTCGTTTGGTATACGTAATTTCCGGTATAAGTCCTCCTACCTTCTGGAACGAATTAACGACGTATACGGAGGAACCACTATATGTGAAGTCATGGCACCGGTTAATGCACAGGCGTGGTCACTGTCACGCGTGTGAGCTCAAGTGAATTTACTATCAACTCCATAATGGAGATAATGAAGGTGTTGAAGGTGATGATGATTATGGTAATTGGCATTAATTGTGATGGTGGTGATGCTAGTGATGGTGATAGTGGTGATGGCAGCGGTGGTGGTTATAGTGGTGATGGTGGTGATAATGATGATGGTGATGATAGTTGTGGTGGTGATGGTAGTGGTGATGTTGGTAGTGATGTTGCTAGTGATGGTGGTGGTGGTAGTGATGTTGGTAGTGATGGTGGTAGTGATGTTTGTGATGGTGGTAGTGGTGATGATGATGATGGCAGTGATGGTGGTGATGATGGTGGTGGTGATGTTGGTAGTGATGTTGGTAGTGATGGTGGTGGTGGTGGTAGTGATGTTTGTGATGGTGGTAGTGGTGATGATGATGATGGCAGTCATGGTGGTGGTGATGTTGGTAATGATGGTGGTAGTGCTAGTGATGGTGGTGATGGTGGTGATAATGAAAGTAGTGATGGTGATGTTAGTGGTGATTCTTACCGTCTCCCTCCACCACGCGATTGCAATGGAAGCAGATGTCGCCAAACAGCTACACACAGAGACACAAACAAAGATAAAGGTGACCCGTGTAGCCTTGACAGACTCTTGGGTCAAGTGCTGTTAGCGAGCACCTATGAAGGCCGAAACGGCACACGAGGGGGTGGGTGGCCAGCACCACGCCCGGCCGCCTTTGTCTCCCCGGTGGCGATGTTTATTCACACCAAACTTGAGTCTTAATTTGAAGGCTGAGTCGACCGAGTTGGAATCCCAGGACCCGGTTCAGATATTCGCCGCTGGTATCGGTCGCGAGCGGGAACGGCTCCTCGGGTATCGGCCGGGTTCGTAGGAGGGCGCAGCGCTAACCGCTGCGCCACCGCTCCCCACCCTGCCCCAGGCGCACGCTGCGGGTCACGTCACGTGGCCGGTCGCGGTGGGGGCGGCCATCGTCGCCTTGCAGGGGAGAAGGAAGACATGCGGCAGGGACTGGGGGGGGGGGGGTCGGGGTCGGGGTCAGGGGTTGAGGTTAGGGTCAGGGTTAGGGTCGGGGGTTGAGGTCAGGGTCGGGGGTTGAGGTCAGGGTTGAGGTTGAGGTCGGGGTTAGAGTCGGGGTTGGGGTCCGAGGTTGGGGTCAGAGGTTGGGGTCAGGCTCAGGGTCAGGCTCGGGGTCAGGCTCGGGGTCAGGCTCGGGGTCAGGGTTGGAGGTCGAGGGTCGGGGTCAGGCTCGGGGTCAGGGTTGGAGGTCGAGGGTCGGGGTCAGGCTCGGGGTCAGTGCCTGGTTGTAGTGCGTCTCGCAGTAGGCCAGCCCGTTGCGCTCCATGTGCCGATGGCCCAGGAAGGGCTTCTCACACTTGGCACAGACGAAGTGCTGGGGGGGTGGGGGGGGGTGGGGGTGGTGGGGGGAGGGGGCACAAACCAGGATCACACGCGGGGTGGCGGGGGTCTCTACCTCGTCACCCCCACCTCTCCCCCCACCCCCACCTCCCCCCCCCCACCTCTCACCCCCACCTCTCCCCCCACCCCCACCTCTCCCCCCACCCCCACCTCTCCCCCCCCACCTCTCCCCCCCACCTCTCCCCCCACCCCCACCTCTCCCCCCACCTCTCACCCCCACCTCTCCCCCCCACCTCTCCCCCCACCCCCACCTCTCCCCCCCCACCCCACCCCCCACCTCTCCCCCCCCCACCTCTCCCCCCCACCTCTCCCCCCACCTCTCCCCCCCACCTCTCCCCCCCACCCTCTCCCCCCACCCCCACCTCTCCCCCCACCTCTCACCCCCACCTCTCCCCCCACCCCCACCTCTCCCCCCCCACCCCACCCCCACCTCTCCCCCCCCCACCTCTCCCCCCACCTCTCCCCCCCACCTCTCCCCCCACCTCTCCCCCCCACCTCTCCCCCCCACCTCTCCTCCCATCCCCCACCTCTCCCCCCCACCTCTCCCCCCACCTCTCCCCCCCACCTCTCCCCCCCACCTCTCCCCCCACCCCCACCTCTCCCCCCACCCCCACCTCCCCCCCCCCACCTCTCACCCCCACCTCTCCCCCCACCCCCACCTCTCCCCCCACCCCCACCTCTCCCCCCCCACCTCTCCCCCCCACCTCTCCCCCCACCCCCACCTCTCCCCCCACCTCTCACCCCCACCTCTCCCCCCCACCTCTCCCCCCACCCCCACCTCTCCCCCCCACCCCACCCCCACCTCTCCCCCCCCCACCTCTCCCCCCCACCTCTCCCCCCACCTCTCCCCCCCACCTCTCCCCCCCACCTCTCCCCCCACCCCCACCTCTCCCCCCACCTCTCACCCCCACCTCTCCCCCCACCCCCACCTCTCCCCCCCACCCCACCCCCACCTCTCCCCCCCCCCACCTCTCCCCCCACCTCTCCCCCCCACCTCTCCCCCCACCTCTCCCCCCCACCTCTCCCCCCCACCTCTCCTCCCATCCCCCACCTCTCCCCCCCACCTCTCCCCCCACCTCTCCCCCCCACCTCTCCCCCCCACCTCTCCTCCCATCCCCCACCTCTCCCCCCCACCTCTCTCCCCACCCCCACCTCTCCCCCCATCCCCCACCCCCACCTCTCCCCCCACCCCCACCTCTCCCCCCACCCCCACCTCTCCCCCCACCTCCCACCCCCACCTCTCCCCCCACCCCCACCTCTCCCCCCACCCCCACCTCTCCCCCCACCTCCCACCCCCACCTCTCCCCCCACCTCTCCCCCCCACCTCTCCCCCCACCCCCACCTCTCCCCCCATCCCCCACCTCTCCCCCCCCCCCCCACCTCTCCCCCCACCCCCACCCCCACCTCTCCCCCCACCCCCACCCCACCTCCACGTGCCAGTCCCTGCCCATGGCGTGCACTCCGCGGCCCTCCAGCGGCCTCCGGCAGGCCCCGCACGTGCGGCCCGCGCGGTCGCGGCACGGGCGGCACAGCAGGCGGCGGGCCCCCCCGCCCCCCCCGCCCCCCCCGCCCCCCCCGCCCCCCCCGCCCCCCCCGCCCCCCCCGCCCCCCCCGCCCCCCCCCTCCTCCTCCGCCGCGTCCTCCCCCAGCTCACGTCTGCACGGCGGAGCGAGCACACGCACACACACACACGTGTGTTAGTGAGTGAGTGAGTGACACACACACACACACAGGTGTTAGTGAGTGAGTGAGTGACACACACACACAGGTGTTAGTGAGTGAGTGAGTGTCACACACACACACACAGGTGTTAGTGAGTGAGTGAGTGACACACACACACACACACAGGTGTTAGTGAGTGAGTGACACACACACACACACACACAGGTGTTAGTGAGTGAGTGACACACACACACACACAGGTGTTAGTGAGTGAGTGAGTGAGTGACACACACACACACACACAGGTGTTAGTGAGTGAGTGACACACACACACACACACACAGGTGTTAGTGAGTGAGTGACACACACACACAGGTGTTAGTGAGTGAGTGAGTGAGTGACACACACACACACACACAGGTGTTAGTGAGTGAGTGAGTGACACACACACACACACACGTGTTAGTGAGTGAGTGAGTGACACACACACACAGGTGTGAGTGAGTGAGTGAGTGACACACACACACACACAGGTGTTAGTGAGTGAGTGAGTGACACACACACACACACGTGTTAGTGAGTGAGTGAGTGACACACACACACACAGGTGTTAGTGAGTGAGTGAGTGAGTGACACACACACACAGGTGTTAGTGAGTGAGTGAGTGACACACACACACACACAGGTGTGAGTGAGTGAGTGAGTGACACACACACACACACACGTGTGAGTGAGTGAGTGAGTGACACACACACACAGGTGTGAGTGAGTGAGTGAGTGACACACACACACAGGTGTTAGTGAGTGAGTGAGTGACACACACACACAGGTGTGAGTGAGTGAGTGAGTGACACACACACACACAGGTGTTAGTGAGTGAGTGAGTGACACACACACACACACACACGTGTTAGTGAGTGAGTGACACACACACACACACAGGTGTTAGTGAGTGAGTGAGTGACACACACACACACACGTGTTAGTGAGTGAGTGAGTGACACACACACACAGGTGTTAGTGAGTGAGTGAGTGACACACACACACACAGGTGTTAGTGAGTGAGTGAGTGACACACACACACAGGTGTTAGTGAGTGAGTGAGTGACACACACACACACAGGTGTTAGTGAGTGAGTGAGTGAGTGACACACACACACACACAGGTGTGAGTGAGTGAGTGAGTGACACACACACACACAGGTGTTAGTGAGTGAGTGAGTGAGTGACACACACACACACACAGGTGTTAGTGAGTGAGTGAGTGACACACACACACACACACGTGTGAGTGAGTGAGTGACACACACACACACACACGTGTTAGTGAGTGAGTGAGTGACACACACACACACAGGTGTTAGTGAGTGAGTGAGTGAGTGACACACACACACACACAGGTGTGAGTGAGTGAGTGAGTGACACACACACACAGGTGTTAGTGAGTGAGTGAGTGAGTGACACACACACACGTGTGAGTGAGTGAGTGAGTGACACACACACACAGGTGTTAGTGAGTGAGTGAGTGACACACACACACACGTGTGAGTGAGTGAGTGAGTGACACACACACACAGGTGTTAGTGAGTGAGTGTCACACACACACACACAGGTGTGAGTGAGTGAGTGAGTGACACACACACACAGGTGTTAGTGAGTGAGTGTCACACACACACACACAGGTGTGAGTGAGTGAGTGAGTGAGTGACACACACACACAGGTGTTAGTGAGTGAGTGTCACACACACACACACAGGTGTGAGTGAGTGAGTGAGTGACACACACACACAGGTGTTAGTGAGTGAGTGTCACACACACACACACAGGTGTGAGTGAGTGAGTGAGTGACACACACACACAGGTGTTAGTGAGTGAGTGAGTGACACACACACACACACAGGTGTTAGTGAGTGAGTGAGTGAGTGTCACACACACACACACAGGTGTGAGTGAGTGAGTGAGTGACACACACACAGGTGTTAGTGAGTGAGTGAGTGACACACACACACAGGTGTGAGTGAGTGAGTGACACACACACACGTGTTAGTGAGTGAGTGACACACACACACACACACACAGGTGTGAGTGAGTGAGTGAGTGACACACACACACACACGTGTTAGTGAGTGAGTGAGTGACACACACACACACAGGTGTTAGTGAGTGAGTGAGTGAGTGACACACACACACACACAGGTGTGAGTGAGTGAGTGAGTGACACACACACACAGGTGTTAGTGAGTGAGTGAGTGAGTGACACACACACACGTGTGAGTGAGTGAGTGAGTGACACACACACACAGGTGTTAGTGAGTGAGTGAGTGTCACACACACACACAGGTGTTAGTGAGTGAGTGAGTGAGTGACACACACACAGGTGTTACTGAGTGAGTGAGTGTCACACACACACACAGGTGTTAGTGAGTGAGTGAGTGACACACACACAGGTGTTAGTGAGTGAGTGAGTGACACACACACAGGTGTTAGTGAGTGAGTGAGTGAGTGACACACACACACACAGGTGTTAGTGAGCACACACAATTTGAGACGGACGCCATCCAGACTGCCACTCTACGCCCGACCTTATGGAAGAGGTACGCAGACGACACTTTTGTCATCTGGCCACATGGCCGGCCTGCTCTGAACCAATTCCTCGACCACATCAATTCCATACACCCAGCCATCAGATTCACCATGGAACATAGGTGGGACAAAGTCATTGTTATGCAAGTCCAAGTCGAGTCGCAAGTCATCAAATTCATGACTCGAGTCTGACTCGAGTCCAAGTCACATGACTCGAGTCCACATCTCAGAGGTGGGACAAAGTCATTGTTATGCAAGTCCAAGTCGAGTCGCAAGTCATCAAATTCATGACTCGAGTCTGACTCGAGTCCAAGTCACATGACTCGAGTCCACATCTCATAGGTGGGACAAAGTCATTGTTATGCAAGTCCAAGTCGAGTCGCAAGTCATCAAATTCATGACTCGAGTCTGACTCGAGTCCAAGTCACATGACTCGAGTCCACACCTCTGCCATGGAAGTCGAAAAAGATGGCAAGCTACCCTTTTTGGATGTCCTAATTAAAAGGAGACCTGATGGTTCAATGAGCCACTCTGTCTACAGGAAAGCCACCCACACGGATGCTTACCTAAAACCGGATTCCCATCACCATCCATCCCAGAAGAATTCCCTCATCAAGACTCTATACCATAGAGCCCAATGCATCTCCGACCAGGAACACATTGCCAGTGAACTCAAACACGTACGCCAAGCTCTTAAGGCTAATGGTTACTCCGACTACACAATCCGCAAAGCCATCACTCCAACCATCAAGAAGGATCCTGTTGAGGAGCCTTTCAAGACCATCACCTTACCCTACATTGCTGGGGTCACAAAAAAGATCTCCAAAATCCTGATAAAACACAAGATCCAGGTCCGATTCAACACAGTACATAAAATCCGTGATCTGGTCCCGTCTGTAAAAGATGTGGTTCCAGACATACAGTACCCTGGCGTCTACAAACTAAGTTGCCTCTGTGGTAGCAGTTACATTGGAGAAACCAAACGACATGTCTCGGACCGCATCCGTGAACATAAAGCAGACCTGAAACACGGTAGGACAAACACCTCAGCCGTGGCAGATCACTGTTACAATTCAGTGGGCTCACATGATATTGACTTCTCCAAGACGGAGGTTCTCTGCAAGCCATCTGGCTACCATGAGAGATTCGTTCATGAGGCGATCCACATATACAAACACAGAGACAATTTCAACCGAGAAGATGGATTCTGGCTCAGCAATTATTGGAATTACGTAATAAACCATTTCGGATCTTAACTGATTGTGTTCACGTTTACGGTGACTTTCAGACCGCGTTCCACTCACTGGCATTGACTATGTATCTTGTATTCTCCGCAGGGAATGGATTCTTTGCTCCGCTGCAAGTTTCCGACCACTACTTTCCCATTGACATATTTCGTTGCTTCCTCTTAGTATCTTTCACGCGACGGTCAATGGTACAGTGTATAGCAGATTGTATAATAATAAACAGTATAACATTCTAATGTTGAATACAATGTACAAAGTAATATATAGTATCGTGATTGTATAGTGAATATACAGCAGTGTGATATACATTAGGGTGGGTAGAATAATACATAGTGTAATATTACAACAGTATATAATTTAATGATGGGTTTATCTATGGCAGTATATAGTACGGTGTAGACTCGTGTGATGTAAGAGAATAAAGTTTAGCTGGAAGCATATTATATTTTTTGCGACATAGAATTGTAATGTATTACTTACTGTTAGTAGCTCAGCTTATTGGAGAGTATATTTAGTATACTTGTAATGCGAGCGTAAATGGGGTTGTTGCTGGGCTCGGGTCCAATCACACGGCCCGGGGTATTGGGGGGCGGAGCCTGGTCTGCGGGGCGTGTGGGAGGGGCCACCGTTCACCTCGGCTCCAATGGGAGGAGGCGAGGTAAATGGGGGCGGAGCCAGCGGGGTAGTATGGGAAGGCCGGATCTGAGGATCTAGAAGGGGAGGAGTCAGGGTCACGTGGGGGGAATGGATATAAGTGGGAGCCCGGAAGAGATCGGGGCAGTCGGGGAAGTTAAGAGGCTGAGCGACGTTGGGCGGTGAGGAAAGATCTGCGCCATCAGCCACGTGGCCGAAGGACCTCAGCACGCCGTCGGCCAGCAGTGTGCGGAGTGCGGGAATAGAGGAGCTAACGGAGGAGCGTGCGTGGCACGTGAGAGAGAGTGAGCGTACGCGGGGCGCGTGCGGAACGACTCTGGTCCGAGAGGAGGCCAGTGGGGGTGCGGAGAAGAACCTGAATAAAAGACAAGCGGAGACCAGCATCGCCTGACGGAGTCTTTTATTACACATGGATGAGCACGGGGCAGGATGGCTGGGAGATGTTGACTACCTCGCCTGGTGTACAGGAGGTCGTGGGTTCCATCCCGACCCTGACGCCTGCTGCTGTATATTTGGAATCTGTTACTCTCTCCCCGTGGTCGCGTGGATCTTTGGCTACTGCTATATATTCCCACATTGCGATAGGCCAACTGCGTTCAGCTCTCATTTGTGCCCAGCTCAGTGCGCCTTACCTGCTAAAATAAAATAGTTTATTAGCTTAAAGACCCCCCCCCCCCCCCCCGTGTAGCCTTAACAGGCTGTTGGGGCAAGTGCTGTTAGCGAGTAGAAGCCCCTATGAAGGCAGGCACGGCACACGAGGGGGTGGGTGGCCAGCACCACGCCCGGCCGCCTTTGTCTCCCCAGTGGCGATGTTCACACACCGCACCAGGTACTGATTTGAGGCTGAGTAGACCTAGGGGAGGAGGCCCAAGACCGGTTCAGATAATCGTCACTGAGTGGTGTTGGTGGTGGCCGCGAACAGGAATCGAACTCGGGTCGCCGGGTTCGTAGCGCTAACCGCTGTGCCACCGCTCCCCACAAGGGAACACACTCACAGAGACACACACACACACTGGTGAGTGTGTATTGGTGAGCGCAAACCGGTCAGCAAAGACGCACACACACACACAGTGGTGAGCGCGTATTGGTGCACGCACAGACACACGCGCGCAGGTGAGCGGGGGGGGGTGAGTGTGGTGGTGGGGAGCGTGGTGGTGAGTGTGGTGGTGGTGAGTGTGGTGGTGGTGAGTGTGGTGTTGGTGAGTGTGATGGTGAGTGTGGTGGTGAGTTTGGTGGTGAGTGTGGTGGTGAGTGTGGTGGTGAGTGTGGTGGTGGTGAGTGTGGTGGTGGTGAGTGTGTTGGTGAGTGTGTTGGTGAGTGTGGTGGTGAGTGCTGAGTGTGTTGGTGAGTGTGTTGGTGAGTGTGGTGAGTGTGCCGGGAAAGGTCCTGGCAAGGATTATTCAACATCGCCTTGCTAGGCACGCTGAGGAGAGGCTTGCGGAGCCCCAATGCGGTTTCAGGAAAGGGCGGTTCTGCACAGATGCCATATTTTCTGTCCGTCTGCTACAGCAGAGGTGTAGGGAATTCCAAAAAGACCTACATCTCTGCTTTATTGACCTGGTCAAGGCCTATGATACCATCAGTAGGACTGGGCTCTGGGTTGTTCTTCGTGCTTTCGGAGTCCCTGACCCTCTGCTCACGATCATTAAGGACCTTCATGATGGTGAGCGGGCCCGGGTAAAACTACGTGGCCGGGAGTCGGAGCCTTTCCCTGTACACCTTGGGGTGCGACAGGGATGTCCTCTGGCTCCCACATTATTTAACATCTATTTCGACTGCGTAGTTCGTGAAGCCTTCAATAGCTCTACCGGGGGAATTTCCATTTGGTACAGATATAATGGGAGGCTGATCGACGCCCGGGTGCGATCAAGGGATGGCTCCCTATTGGTCAACCACGTTATGTATGCCGATGATTTGGTAATAGCTGCTCATTCAGAAGAGGAGTTGGAGACGCTGCTGCTGAGACTGGAGCATGCCACTAAGAGGTGGGGCCTTACCGTCAGCCCCACCAAAACTAAGCACCTGCCTGGGTATTTTGTACCATCGGACACTCCACCCCCACAACTCCCAATTGGTGATGGGGCAGTTGTGGAGAGAGTGGAGAGTTTCCCATACCTGGGCAGTGTGCTTATGACCGGCTCCAGTTTATCAGCAGAGGTCTCACTCCGAATCAGTCGAGCGGCAATATCTTTTCATCGGTTGCGTAACGCTGTGTGGAAGCTACCTGGTCTGTCGCTCCGCACGAAGCTTCAGGTCTTCTCGGCCACGGTCATTCCCTCCCTTCTCTACGCTTGCGAAACGTGGACCCCCCTAGTGGAGCATCTTCGCCGGTTGGAAACATTTAGGCTGGCCTGCCTACGATCCATCCTGGGTTTAACCAGGCTGGATTGTGTGAGGAGCTCACAAGTCCTTGAAAGATCTGGGCAAAGTCCCATCAGTGAGCTCCTCCGGCAGGCAAGGCTGCGTTGGCTCGGTCATGTAGCCGCATGCCCAGCCACCGCATGCCTAAACAGCTTTTGTTCGGCCGGATCGAGGGGGCTAAACGGGCGCGGCACGGGCTAGAGAAGAGATGGAGTGATGTGGTACAGGAGGATGTGGAGCTGAGTGGACTTGCCGATGACTGGTACCAGCGGTGTCAAGATCGGCCTCTGTGGAGGAGGCTCGTGAAGGACGCTACTGGGCAGTTGGAGGCAGTCGCCCTCCAGCAACAACGGAGGGCGGAGGAGCGACGCTCACAACAACGAGCGGAGCGCCGGGTGGCTAAAGCACAGCGAGTTGGTACAGTAGGGGGCACAGGTGGTGCATCAGCCAGTCATCTCGGTCATCTCGGTCAGTCGACCCGTGGCACCTGGGTCTGCCCCGTGACCTCCTGCCAGCGGGCGTTCGACACTTCACGTGGCCGCAAGGTGCACATGGCCTGGCACAAGCGTCGTGGTGACGTCACCGCCACTTAGTGGCGAATGGCGGTTGTTGTTGTTGTTGTTGTGGTGGTGAGTAGCGTGGTGAGTGTGGTGGTGAGTGTGGTGGTGAGTGTGTTGGTGAGTGTGGTGGTGAGTGTGGTGGTGAGTGTGGTGGTGAGTGTGTTGGTGAGTGTGGTGGTGGTGAGTGTGGTGGTGAGTGTGTTGGTGAGTGTGGTGGTGGTGAGTGTGGTGGTGGTGAGTGTGGTGGTGAGTGTGTTGGTGAGTGTGGTGGTGGTGAGTGTGGTTGTGGTGAGTGTGGTGGTGAGTGTGGTGGTGAGTGAGTGGTGAGTGTGGTGGTGGTGAGTGTGGTGAGTGTTGTTACTCACCCACAGCTGTCACAGCTGAAGTGTTCTGGGTGGAAGGCGTCTCCCCCCAGCACGAGGGGTGTGGTGGTGAGTGTGGTGGTGAGTGGTGAGTGTGGTGAGTGTGTTGGTGAGTGGTGAGTGTGGTGGTGAGTGGTGGTTTTACTCACCCACAGCTGTCACAGCTGAAGTGCTCTGGGTGGAAGGCGTCTCCCCCCACCACGAGGGGTGTGGTGGTGAGTGTGGTGGTGAGTGGTGAGTGTGGTGAGTGTGTTGGTGAGTGGTGAGTGTGGTGGTGAGTGGTGGTTTTACTCACCCACAGCTGTCACAGCTGAAGTGCTCTGGGTGGAAGGCGTCTCCCCCCACCACGAGGGGGGCCCCCCCCTCGATGGGCAGGCGGCAGCGGCGGCAACGCCAGCCGGGACCCACCCCACGTGACACCAGCAGCGCGTGGCACGCGTGGCACAGGTGCCTGGCACGTCAACAACAACATGTCAACAACAACAACAACACGTCAACACTAACACCCGCCCACCTGACCCCCCCACCTGACCCCTGACCCCGCCCACCTGACCCCTGACCCCGCTCACCTGACCCCGCCCACCTGACCCCACCCACCTGACCCCACCCACCTGACCCCACCCACCTGACCCCCCTGACCCCACCCACCTGACCCCACCCACCTGACCCCACCCACCTGACCCCACCCACCTGACCCCCCTGACCCCACCCACCTGACCCCACCCACCTGACCCCTGACCCCACCCACCTGACCCCACCCACCTGACCCCCCCCCACCTGGCCCCACCCACCTGACCCCACCCACCTGACCCCCCTGACCCCACCCACCTGACCCCACCCACCTGACCCCGCCCACCTGACCCCTGACCCCACCCACCTGTCTGCGCTCCTCACGAATCCGCTCCCCACGAGTTGCGCGCCGCACGCGTCACAGCGGAAGCAGGCGGGGTGCCAGGCGCTGTTCATGGCGCGGATCACGCGGCCAATGACGAACTCCCCTGGGGAGACACTCACTCATTCATTCACTCACTCATTCACTCACTCATTCATTCACTCATTCATTCATTCACTCACTCACTCATTCACTCATTCACTCAGTCACTCATTCACTCACTCATTCACTCACTCAGTCACTCATTTACTCACTCACTCATTCACTCACTCATTCACTCACTCATTCACTCACTCATTCACTCACTCAGTCACAGCGGAAGCAGGCGGGGTGCCAGGCGCTGTTCATGGCGCGGATCACGCGGCCAATGACGAACTCCCCTGGAGAGACACTCACTCACTCATTCACTCACTCATTCACTCACTCACTCATTCACTCACTCATTCACTCACTCAGTCACAGCGGAAGCAGGCGGGGTGCCAGGCGCTGTTCATGGCGCGGATCACACGGCCAATGACGAACTCCCCTGCAGAGACACTCACTCACTCATTCATTCACTCACTCACTCATTCACTCACTCATTCACTCACTCACTCACTCATTCATTCACTCACTCATTCACTCATTCACTCATTCACTCACTCATTCACTCATTCACTCACTCATTCACTCACTCATTCACTCAGTCACTCAGTCACTCATTCACTCACTCACTCACTCATTCACTCACTCACTCACTCATTCATTCACTCACTCAGTCACTCACTCACTCATTCACTCACTCATTCACTCACTCACTCGTTCACTCACTCATTCACTCGCTCATTAACTCATTCACTCACTCATTCATGAGTGGTGAGTGAAGTGAGTGGTGAGTGAGTTGAGGGTCTGGTGAGTGGTGAGTGGTGAGTGTGGTGAGTGGTGAGTGAGGTGAGTATCTGGTGAGTGGTAGTTGAGGATGTGGTGAGTGTGGTCAGTGTGGTGAGTGGTGAGTGTGGTGAGTGTGGTGAGTGGTGAGTGTGGTGAGTGTGGTGAGTGTGGTGAGTGGTGAGTGGTCAGTGGTGAGTGTGGTGAGTGGTGAGTGAGATGAGGGTCTGGTGAGTGGTGAGTGGTGAGTGTGGTGAGTGGTGAGTGAGGTGAGTATCTGGTGAGTGGTAGTTGAGGATGTGGTGAGTGTGGTCAGTGTGGTGAGTGTGGTGAGTGGTGAGTGTGGTGAGTGTGGTGAGCGTGGTGAGTGTGGTGAGTGGTGAGTGTGGTAAGTGAGGTGAGTGGTGAGTGAGGTGAGGGTGTGGTGAGTGGTGAGTGTGGTGAGTGGTGAGTGGTGAGTGAGGTGAGTGGTGAGTGAGGTGAGTGGTGAGTGGTGAGCGTGGTGAGTGTGGTGAGTGTGGTAAGTGAGGTGAGTGGTGAGTGAGGTGAGGGTGTGGTGAGTGGTGAGTGTGGTGAGTGGTGAGTGGTGAGTGAGGTGAGTGGTGAGTGAGGTGAGTGGTGAGTGGTGAGCGTGGTGAGTGTGGTGAGTGTGGTAAGTGAGGTGAGTGGTGAGTGAGGTGAGGGTGTGGTGAGTGGTGAGTGGTGAGTCTGCTGAGTGGTGAATGAGGTGAGTGGTGAGTGAGGTGAGTGGTGAGTGGTGAGGGGTGAGTGAGGTGAGTGGTGAGTGAGTGAGTGTGGTGAGTGAGTCGTGAGTGGTGAGTGTGGTGAGTTAGGTGTGTGCTGAGTGGTGAGTGTGGTGAATAGTGAGTGGTGAGTGAGGTGAGTGGTGAGTATGGTGAGTGGTGAGTGGTGAGTGTGGTGAGTGGTGAGTGAGTGAGTGTGGTGAGTGAGTCGTGAGTGGTGAGTGTGGTGAGTGTGGTGAGTGGTGAGTGAGGTGAGTGGTGAGTATGGTGAGTGTGGTGAGTGGTGAGTGAGGTGAATGTGGTGAGTGGTGAGTGATGTGAGTGTGGTGAGTGGTGAATGGTGAGCGGTGAGTGTGGTGAGTGAGTGAGTTGTGAGTGTGGTGAGTGAGTGGTGAGTGTGGTGAGTGGTGAGTGGTGAGTGTGGTGAGTGAGTGAGTTGTGAGTGTGGTGAGTGAGTGGTGAGTGGTGAGTGAGTGAGTTGTGAGTGTGTTGAGTGAGTGGTGAGTGTGATGAGTGGTGAGTGCTGAGTGTGGTGAGTGGTTAGTGGTGAGTGGTGAGGTGTGGTGAGTGGTGAGTGGTGAGAGTGGTGAGTGAGTGGTGAGTTTGGTGAGTGGTTAGTGGTGAATTGTGAGGAGTGGTGAGTGGTGAGTGGTGAGGTGTGGTGAGTGTTGAGTGAGTTGTGAGTGTGGTGAGTGGTGAGTGTGATGAGTGGTGAGTGTGGTGAGTGTTGAGTGTGGTGAGTGGTTAGTGGTGAGTGGTGAGTGTGGTGTGAGTGGTGAGTGGTGAGTGTGGTGAGTGGTGAGTGTGGTGAGTGAGTGTGGTGAGTGGTGAGTGGAGAATGGTGAGTGTGAGTGGTGAGTGTGGGGAGTGGTGAGTGGTAAGTGCTGAGTGGTGAGTGTGGTGAGTGGGGAGTGGTGAGTGTGGTGAGTGGTGAGTGTGGTGAGTGTGGTGTGCGGTGATTGGTGAGTGTGGTGAGTGGTGAGTGTGGTGAGTGGTGAGTGTGGTGAGTGTGGTGAGTGGTGAGTGGTGAGTGTGGTGAGTGAGTGAGTGAGTGGTGAGTGTGTTGAGTGGTGAGTGTGGTGAGTGTGGTGAGTGGTGAGTGGTGAGTGAGTGGTGAGTGTGTTGAGTGGTGAGTGTTGAGTGACTGGTGAGTGAGTGGTGAGTGGTGAGTGTGGTGAGTGTGGTGTGCGGTGAGTGGTGAGTGTGGTGAGTGGTGAGTGTGGTGAGTGGTGAGTGTGGTGAGTGAGTGAGTGGTGAGTGGTGAGTGTGGTGAGTGAGTGAGTGGTGAGTGGTGAGTGTGGTGAGTGTGGTGAGTGGTGAGTGTGGTGAGTGGTTAGTGGTGAGTGGTCAGTGTGGTGAGTGGTTAGTGGTGAGTGGTGAGTGGTGAGTGTGGTGAGTGGTGAGTGAGGTGAATGTGGTGAGTGGTGAGTGATGTGAGTGTGGTGAGTGGTGAATGGTGAGCGGTGAGTGTGGTGAGTGAGTGAGTTGTGAGTGTGGTGAGTGAGTGGTGAGTGTGGTGAGTGGTGAGTGGTGAGTGTGGTGAGTGAGTGAGTTGTGAGTGTGGTGAGTGAGTGGTGAGTGGTGAGTGAGTGAGTTGTGAGTTTGTTGAGTGAGTGGTGAGTGTGATGAGTGGTGAGTGTGGTGAGTGCTGAGTGTGGTGAGTGGTTAGTGGTGAGTGGTGAGGTGTGGTGAGTGGTGAGTGGTGAGAGTGGTGAGTGAGTGGTGAGTGTGGTGAGTGGTTAGTGGTGAATTGTGAGGAGTGGTGAGTGGTGAGGTGTGGTGAGTGTTGAGTGAGTTGTGAGTGTGGTGAGTGGTGAGTGTGATGAGTGGTGAGTGTGGTGAGTGTTGAGTGTGGTGAGTGGTTAGTGGTGAGTGGTGAGTGTGGTGTGAGTGGTGAGTGGTGAGTGTGGTGAATGGTGAGTGTGGTGAGTGAGTGTGGTGAGTGGTGAGTGGAGAATGGTGACTGTGAGTGGTGAGTGTGGGGAGTGGTGAGTGGTGAGTGCTGAGTGGTGAGTGTGGTGAGTGGTGAGTGGAGAATGGTGAGTGTGAGTGGTGAGTGTGGGGAGTGGTGAGTGGTGAGTGCTGAGTGGTGAGTGTGGTGAGTGGGGAGTGGTGAGTGTGGTGAGTGGTGAGTGTGGTGAGTGGTGAGTGTGGTGAGTGCTGAGTGGTGAGTGTGGTGAGTGGTGAGTGTGATGAGTGGTGAGTGTGGTGAGTGGTGAGTGTGGTGAGTGTGGTGTGCGGTGATTGGTGAGTGTGGTGAGTGGTGAGTGCGGTGAGTGGTGAGTGTGGTGAGTGTGGTGAGTGGTGAGTGGTGAGTGTGGTGAGTGAGTGAGTGGTGAGTGTGTTGAGTGGTGAGTGTGGTGAGTGTGGTGAGTGGTGAGTGGTGAGTGAGTGGTGAGTGTGTTGAGTGGTGAGTGTTGAGTGAGTGGTGAGTGAGTGGTGAGTGGTGAGTGTGGTGAGTGTGGTGTGCGGTGAGTGGTGAGTGTGGTGAGTGGTGAGTGTGGTGAGTGGTGAGTGTGGTGAGTGAGTGAGTGGTGAGTGGTGAGTGTGGTGAGTGAGTGGTGAGTGGTGAGTGTGGTGAGTGTGGTGAGTGGTGAGTGTGGTGAGTGGTTAGTGGTGAGTGGTGAGTGTGGTGAGTGGTTAGTGGTGAGTGGTGAGTGGTGAGTGGTGAGTGTGGTGAGTGGTGAGTGAGGTGAATGTGGTGAGTGGTGAGTGATGTGAGTGTGGTGAGTGGTGAATGGTGAGCGGTGAGTGTGGTGAGTGAGTGAGTTGTGAGTGTGGTGAGTGAGTGGTGAGTGTGGTGAGTGGTGAGTGGTGAGTGTGATGAGTGAGTGAGTTGTGAGTGTGGTGAGTGAGTGGTGAGTGGTGAGTGAGTGAGTTGTGAGTGTGTTGAGTGAGTGGTGAGTGTGATGAGTGGTGAGTGTGGTGAGTGCTGAGTGTGGTGAGTGGTTAGTGGTGAGTGGTGAGGTGTGGTGAGTGGTGAGTGGTGAGAGTGGTGAGTGAGTGGTGAGTGTGGTGAGTGATTAGTGGTGAATTGTGAGGAGTGGTGAGTGGTGAGGTGTGGTGAGTGTTGAGTGAGTTGTGAGTGTGGTGAGTGGTGAGTGTGATGAGTGGTGAGTGTGGTGAGTGTTGAGTGTGGTGAGTGGTTAGTGGTGAGTGGTGAGTGTGGTGTGAGTGGTGAGTGGTGAGTGTGGTGAGTGGTGAGTGTGGTGAGTGAGTGTGGTGAGTGGTGAGTGGAGAATGGTGAGTGTGAGTGGTGAGTGTGGGGAGTGGTGAGTGGTGAGTGCTGAGTGGTGAGTGTGGTGTGTGGGGAGTGGTGAGTGTGGTGAGTGGTGAGTGTGGTGAGTGAGTGTGGTGAGTGGTGAGTGGAGAATGGTGAGTGTGAGTGGTGAGTGTGGGGAGTGGTGAGTGGTGAGTGCTGAGTGGTGAGTGTGGTGAGTGGTGAGTGGAGAATGGTGAGTGTGAGTGGTGAGTGTGGGGAGTGGTGAGTGCTGAGTGGTGAGTGTGGTGAGTGGGGAGTGGTGAGTGTGGTGAGTGGTGAGTGTGGTGAGTGGTGAGTGTGGTGAGTGCTGAGTGGTGAGTGTGGTGAGTGGTGAGTGTGATGAGTGGTGAGTGTGGTGAGTGGTGAGTGTGGTGAGTGTGGTGTGCGGTGATTGGTGAGTGTGGTGAGTGGTTAGTGGTGAGTGGTGAGTGTGGTGTGAGTGGTGAGTGGTGAGTGTGGTGAATGGTGAGTGTGGTGAGTGAGTGTGGTGAGTGGTGAGTGGAGAATGGTGAGTGTGAGTGGTGAGTGTGGGGAGTGGTGAGTGGTGAGTGCTGAGTGGTGAGTGTGGTGAGTGGTGAGTGGAGAATGGTGAGTGTGAGTGGTGAGTGTGGGGAGTGGTGAGTGGTGAGTGCTGAGTGGTGAGTGTGGTGAGTGGGGAGTGGTGAGTGTGGTGAGTGGTGAGTGTGTTGAGTGGTGAGTGTGGTGAGTGCTGAGTGGTGAGTGTGGTGAGTGGTGAGTGTGATGAGTGGTGAGTGTGGTGAGTGTGGTGTGCGGTGATTGGTGAGTGTGGTGAGTGGTGAGTGCGGTGAGTGGTGAGTGTGGTGAGTGTGGTGAGTGGTGAGTGGTGAGTGTGGTGAGTGAGTGAGTGGTGAGTGTGTTGAGTGGTGAGTGTGGTGAGTGTGGTGAGTGGTGAGTGGTGAGTGAGTGGTGAGTGTGTTGAGTGGTGAGTGTTGAGTGAGTGGTGAGTGAGTGGTGAGTGGTGAGTGTGGTGAGTGTGGTGTGCGGTGAGTGGTGAGTGTGGTGAGTGGTGAGTGTGGTGAGTGGTGAGTGTGGTGAGTGAGTGAGTGGTGAGTGGTGAGTGTGGTGAGTGAGTGGTGAGTGGTGAGTGTGGTGAGTGTGGTGAGTGGTGAGTGTGGTGAGTGGTTAGTGGTGAGTGGTGAGTGTGGTGAGTGGTTAGTGGTGAGTGGTGAGTGGTGAGTGTGGTGAGTGGTGAGTGAGGTGAATGTGGTGAGTGGTGAGTGATGTGAGTGTGGTGAGTGGTGAATGGTGAGCGGTGAGTGTGGTGAGTGAGTGGTGAGTGTGGTGAGTGGTGAGTGGTGAGTGTGATGAGTGAGTGAGTTGTGAGTGTGGTGAGTGAGTGGTGAGTGGTGAGTGAGTGAGTTGTGAGTGTGTTGAGTGAGTGGTGAGTGTGATGAGTGGTGAGTGTGGTGAGTGCTGAGTGTGGTGAGTGGTTAGTGGTGAGTGGTGAGGTGTGGTGAGTGGTGAGTGGTGAGAGTGGTGAGTGAGTGGTGAGTGTGGTGAGTGGTTAGTGGTGAATTGTGAGGAGTGGTGAGTGGTGAGGTGTGGTGAGTGTTGAGTGAGTTGTGAGTGTGGTGAGTGGTGAGTGTGATGAGTGGTGAGTGTGGTGAGTGTTGAGTGTGGTGAGTGGTTAGTGGTGAGTGGTGAGTGTGGTGTGAGTGGTGAGTGGTGAGTGTGGTGAGTGGTGAGTGTGGTGAGTGAGTGTGGTGAGTGGTGAGTGGAGAATGGTGAGTGTGAGTGGTGAGTGTGGGGAGTGGTGAGTGGTGAGTGCTGAGTGGTGAGTGTGGTGAGTGGGGAGTGGTGAGTGTGGTGAGTGGTGAGTGTGGTGAGTGAGTGTGGTGAGTGGTGAGTGGAGAATGGTGAGTGTGAGTGGTGAGTGTGGGGAGTGGTGAGTGGTGAGTGCTGAGTGGTGAGTGTGGTGAGTGGTGAGTGGAGAATGGTGAGTGGTGAGTGTGGGGAGTGGTGAGTGGTGAGTGCTGAGTGGTGAGTGTGGTGAGTGGGGAGTGGTGAGTGTGGTGAGTGGTGAGTGTGGTGAGTGGTGAGTGTGGTGAGTGCTGAGTGGTGAGTGTGGTGAGTGGTGAGTGTGATGAGTGGTGAGTGTGGTGAGTGGTGAGTGTGGTGAGTGTGGTGTGCGGTGATTGGTGAGTGTGGTGAGTGGTGAGTGCGGTGAGTGGTGAGTGTGGTGAGTGTGGTGAGTGGTGAGTGGTGAGTGTGGTGAGTGGTGAGTGTGTTGAGTGGTGAGTGTGGTGAGTGTGGTGAGTGGTGAGTGGTGAGTGAGTGGTGAGTGTGTTGAGTGGTGAGTGTTGAGTGAGTGGTGAGTGAGTGGTGAGTGTGGTGAGTGTGGTGTGCGGTGAGTGGTGAGTGTGGTGAGTGGTGAGTGTGGTGAGTGGTGAGTGTGGTGAGTGAGTGAGTGGTGAGTGGTGAGTGTGGTGAGTGAGTGAGTGGTGAGTGGTGAGTGTGGTGAGTGTGGTGAGTGGTGAGTGTGGTGAGTGGTTAGTGGTGAGTGGTGAGTGTGGTGAGTGGTTAGTGGTGAGTGGTGAGTGGTGAGTGTGGTGAGTGGTGAGTGAGGTGAATGTGGTGAGTGGTGAGTGATGTGAGTGTGGTGAGTGGTGAATGGTGAGCGGTGAGTGTGGTGAGTGAGTGAGTTGTGAGTGTGGTGAGTGAGTGGTGAGTGTGGTGAGTGGTGAGTGTGGTGAGTGAGTGAGTTGTGAGTGTGGTGAGTGAGTGGTGAGTGGTGAGTGAGTGAGTTGTGAGTGTGTTGAGTGAGTGGTGAGTGTGATGAGTGGTGAGTGTGGTGAGTGCTGAGTGTGGTGAGTGGTTAGTGGTGAGTGGTGAGGTGTGGTGAGTGGTGAGTGGTGAGAGTGGTGAGTGAGTGGTGAGTGTGGTGAGTGGTTAGTGGTGAATTGTGAGGAGTGGTGAGTGGTGAGGTGTGGTGAGTGTTGAGTGAGTTGTGAGTGTGGTGAGTGGTGAGTGTGATGAGTGGTGAGTGTGGTGAGTGTTGAGTGTGGTGAGTGGTTAGTGGTGAGTGGTGAGTGTGGTGTGAGTGGTGAGTGGTGAGTGTGGTGAGTGGTGAGTGTGGTGAGTGAGTGTGGTGAGTGGTGAGTGGAGAATGGTGAGTGTGAGTGGTGAGTGTGGGGAGTGGTGAGTGGTGAGTGCTGAGTGGTGAGTGTGGTGAGTGGGGAGTGGTGAGTGTGGTGAGTGGTGAGTGTGGTGAGTGGTGAGTGTGGTGAGTGTGGTGAGTGGTGAGTGGTGAGTGTGGTGAGTGAGTGAGTGGTGAGTGTGTTGAGTGGTGAGTGTGGTGAGTGTGGTGAGTGGTGAGTGAGTGGTGAGTGTGTTGAGTGGTGAGTGTTGAGTGAGTGGTGAGTGAGTGGTGAGTGGTGAGTGTGGTGAGTGTGGTGTGCGGTGAGTGGTGAGTGTGGTGAGTGGTGAGTGTGGTGAGTGGTGAGTGTGGTGAGTGAGTGAGTGGTGAGTGGTGAGTGTGGTGAGTGAGTGAGTGATGAGTGGTGAGTGTGGTGAGTGTGGTGAGTGGTGAGTGTGGTGAGTGGTTAGTGGTGAGTGGTGAGTGTGGTGAGTGGTTAGTGGTGAGTGGTGAGTGGTGAGTGTGGTGAATGTGGTGAGTGGTGAGTGTGGTGAGTGGTGAGTGGTGTGTGTGGTGAGTGTGGTGAGTGGTGAGTGTGGTGAGTGGTGAGTGGTGTGTGTGGTGAGTGTGGTGAGTGGTGAGTGTGGTGAGTGGTTAGTGGTGAGTGGTGAGTGGTGAGTGTGGTGAATGTGGTGAGTGGTGAGTGTGGTGAGTGGTGAGTGGTGTGTGTGGTGAGTGTGGTGAGTGGTGAGTGTGGTGAGTGGTTAGTGGTGAGTGGTGAGTGGTGAGTGAGTGGTGAGTGCGATCCTCACCACACAGTGTGCAGCAGGGTGCATACAGCACCATGAAGTCTCGCTCGCAGTACATGCGCCCGTCAAACTGCAAGTGCAGCAGCAGCAGTCAGGGTGCAGCAGTGAGGGTGCAGCAGCAGTTTCCATCATCACGTGGTGATGGTGCAGCAGTGAGGGTGCAGCAGTGTCCATCATCACGTGGTGATAGTGCAGCAGTGAGGTGCAGCAGCAGTTTCCATCATCACGTGGTGATGGTGCAGCAGTGAGGGTGCAGCAGTGTCCATCATCACGTGGTGATAGTGCAGCAGTGAGGTGCAGCAGCAGTATTCATCATCACGTGGTGATAGTGCAGCTGTGAGGGTGCAGCAGCAGTATGCATCATCACGTGGTGATAGTGCAGCAGTGAGGGTGCAGCAGCAGTATTCATCATCACGTGGTGATAGTGCAGCTGTGAGGGTGCAGCAGCAGTATGCATCATCACGTGGTGATAGTGCAGCAGTGAGGTGCAGCAGCAGTATTCATCATCACGTGGTGATAGTGCAGCAGTGAGGTGCAGCAGCAGTATGCATCATCACGTGGTGATAGTGCAGCAGTGAGGTGCAGCAGCAGTATTCATCATCACGTGGTGATAGTGCAGCTGTGAGGGTGCAGCAGCAGTATTCATCATCACGTGGTGATAGTGCAGCTGTGAGGGTGCAGCAGCAGTATTCATCATCACGTGGTGATAGTGCAGCTGTGAGGGTGCAGCAGCAGTATTCATCATCACGTGGTGATAGTGCAGCTGTGAGGGTGCAGCAGCAGTATTCATCATCACGTGGTGATAGTGCAGCTGTGAGGGTGCAGCAGCAGTATTCATCATCACGTGGTGATAGTGCAGCAGTGAGGGTGCAGCAGCAGTATTCATCATCACGTGGTGATAGTGCAGCAGTGAGGGTGCAGCAGCAGTATTCATCATCACGTGGTGATAGTGCAGCAGTGAGGGTGCAGCAGCAGTATTCATCATCACGTGGTGATAGTGCAGCAGTGAGGTGCAGCAGCAGTATTCATCATCACGTGGTGATAGTGCAGCTGTGAGGGTGCAGCAGCAGTATTCATCATCACGTGGTGATAGTGCAGCAGTGAGGGTGCAGCAGCAGTATGCATCATCACGTGGTGATAGTGCAGCAGTGAGGTGCAGCAGCAGTATTCATCATCACGTGGTGATGGTGCAGCAGTGAGGGTGCAGCAGCAGTATGCATCATCACGTGGTGATAGTGCAGCAGTGAGGGTGCAGCAGCAGTATTCATCATCACGTGGTGATAGTGCAGCAGTGAGGTGCAGCAGCAGTATTCATCATCACGTGGTGATAGTGCAGCTGTGAGGGTGCAGCAGCAGTATTCATCATCACGTGGTGATAGTGCAGCTGTGAGGGTGCAGCAGCAGTATTCATCATCACGTGGTGATAGTGCAGCTGTGAGGGTGCAGCAGCAGTATTCATCATCACGTGGTGATAGTGCAGCTGTGAGGGTGCAGCAGCAGTATTCATCATCACGTGGTGATAGTGCAGCAGTGAGGGTGCAGCAGCAGTATTCATCATCACGTGGTGATAGTGCAGCAGTGAGGTGCAGCAGCAGTATTCATCATCACGTGGTGATAGTGCAGCTGTGAGGGTGCAGCAGCAGTATTCATCATCACGTGGTGATAGTGCAGCAGTGAGGGTGCAGCAGCAGTATTCATCATCACGTGGTGATAGTGCAGCAGTGAGGGTGCAGCAGCAGTATTCATCATCACGTGGTGATGGTGCAGCAGTGAGGGTGCAGCAGTGTCCATCATCACGTGGTGATAGTGCAGCAGTGAGGTGCAGCAGCAGTATTCATCATCACGTGGTGATAGTGCAGCAGTGAGGGTGCAGCAGCAGTATCCATCATCACGTGGTGATAGTGCAGCTGTGAGGGTGCAGCAGCAGTATTCATCATCACGTGGTGATAGTGCAGCAGTGAGGGTGCAGCAGCAGTATTCATCATCACGTGGTGATAGTGCAGCAGTGAGGTGCAGCAGCAGTATTCATCATCACGTGGTGATAGTGCAGCTGTGAGGGTGCAGCAGCAGTATTCATCATCACGTGGTGATAGTGCAGCAGTGAGGGTGCAGCAGCAGTATTCATCATCACGTGGTGATAGTGCAGCAGTGAGGGTGCAGCAGCAGTATTCATCATCACGTGGTGATGGTGCAGCAGTGAGGTGCAGCAGCAGTATTCATCATCACGTGGTGATAGTGCAGCAGTGAGGTGCAGCAACAGTATTCATCATCACGTGGTGATAGTGCAGCAGTGAGGTGCAGCAGCAGTATTCATCATCACGTGGTGATAGTGCAGCAGTGAGGGTGCAGCAGCAGTATTCATCATCACGTGGTGATAGTGCAGCAGTGAGGGTGCAGCAGCAGTATTCATCATCACGTGGTGATAGTGCAGCAGTGAGGGTGCAGCAGCAGTATGCATCATCACGTGGTGATAGTGCAGCTGTGAGGGCGCAGCAGCAGTATTCATCATCACGTGGTGATAGTGCAGCAGTGAGGGCGCAGCAGCAGTATTCATCATCACGTGGTGATAGTGCAGCAGTGAGGGCGCAGCAGCAGTATTCATCATCACGTGGTGATAGTGCAGCAGTGAGGGTGCAGCAGCAGTATGCATCATCACGTGGTGATAGTGCAGCAGTGAAAGTGCAGCAGTAACTAGCATCACCAATGGGTGCACATCCGCAAAGTGAATTTGCAACATTGAATGTGCAGCAGTGAGTGAAGGTGCAGCAGTGCAGTGATTTCACAGTGGTGAGTAGGAGCGCAGCCGTGCAGGGAGAAACACCTGCAGCAGTGAGTTTGTGCAGCAATGTCTACAATTCAATTGTGAGGATGCAGCAGTGATTGCTCATCAGTCAGTGAATGTGCATTAGTGAGAATATACAGCGGTGAATAGGACCGCATCAGTGACTGAGAGTGCAGTAAGGAATTAGTGCAGCTGTAGAGGGTTTGTGCAGCAGCGTTAGTTCAGCGGATGAGTAAAATGTGCAGCAGTGAGATTGCAGCGGATGAGTGAAATTGTGCAGCAGTGAATGTAGAACGGATGAGTGAAATGTGCAGCAGCGATCGTGCAGTGGATGAGTGAAATGTGCAGCAGTGAGAGTGCAGCGGATGAGTGAAATGTGCAGCAGTGAGAGTAGATTGAATGAGTGAAATGTGCAGCAGTGAGAGTGCAGCAGATGAGTGAAAGTGCAGCAGTGAGAGTAGATAGGATGAGTGAAATGTGCAGCAGTGAGAGTGCAGCGGATGATTGAAATGTGCAGCAGCGATAGTGCAGCGGATGAGTGAAACGTGCAGCAGTGAGAGTAGATCGGATGAGTGAAACGGTGCAGCAGCGATAGTGCAGCGGATGAGTGAAATGTACAGCAGTGAGAGTAGATCGGATGAGTGAAATATGCAGTAGTGAGAGTGCAGCGGATGAGTGAAATGTGCAGCAGCGATAGTGCAGTGGATGAGTGAAACGTCCAGCGGTGTGATTGCAGTGGATGAGTGAAACGTGCATCATTGTGATTGCTCAGCGACAAATTGCACAGCGGTGCCCCACCGTCACCTCGAAGAAGAGGCCCTTTGGGAGCCGCTGAAAGCACTGTGCGCACACGAAGCAGGCCGGGTGGAACTGGGCCCCGGTCCCCGTGACGCGCACGCGTTCGCCGGAGCCCAGCGCACCCCCGCAGCGGGTGCAGGTGGACCCCGCTCCTCCTGCTCCTGCACACGGCGGCCCGGCGTCTCCTGCTTCCACGGAGTCGGCTCCTAGACCTTTCGATGCTCCTGGCCCGGGCCCTGGGCACGCCGATCCTCTTGACAAGGCCGCTGCTTCTGATCCTTCCAATGAGGCCTCTAGAATTGCCGGGTCACCGGGACCTCCTGACCCATCCGCTTTGGCCCCTGCGCCTCCGGATCCTCTGGAGGCAGGACCAGGATCTAGTGATGCTCCGGATTGTTTTGACCCTGGCCTTGATGCTTCCAACACAGGCGCTGGTCTTGCAGCCCCTCCTGACGCGTGTCCCACACCTACAGATCGTCTCAGCCTGGGCACCGGATCTTCTGATCCTGTAGCTATAGGTTCTGATCCTCTCAGCCCAGGCCTCTGGCCATTCGGCCCTCCTGAGCTGTATTCGAAACCTTCCGAACTGGCCTCTAGGTCTGAAGCTCTCATCCTGGGGCTCCCTGATATTTCCAATCCTCCTGAGCTGAGCGCTTGACCACCAGACCCAACTGCAGATCCTGCCGGTACAAAGCCCAGATGTCTAGATCCTCCAGACCTGGGTCCTGGGCGTGCCGGACTTTCCATCCTTGGCCCCAGATCTGAGCCTGCTGATCCTGATGAGCGGGGACCTAGAACTTCGCCTTCCTTCTGCCTGGACCCGATAACTCCAGGCCTCCCACCAGAGGTGGACCCACGAGCTGATGATCCTCCTGATTCTGTAGACGCAGCGCCTGATCCTTCCAGCACTGCCACTGGCTCTCCCGATATCCCAAACTTGAGGCCCACATGCCCAGACAGTTCCAGCTTGGTCACTGCATCTTCCGATCCTTCAAACGCTCCCAGCATGGAACCTGGATCTCCAGATTTGCCTGACCGAGGGCCCATTCTTGTATGTTGTCCTAGCCTAGGTGCCGGACCTTCTAATACTCCAGACCTGGGCTCTGTTCCTCCAAGCCTAGGCGATTCACAACCAGGTCCTTCTGAATCTCCAGGCCTGTACGCCAGAGCCCCTGACCCTCCTGATCTGGGCTCCATCCCTCCAGATTCTGTACGCCCAAGAACTCCTGATCTTTCTGATCCTCCTGACCTAAGACCCTGACCTCCCGATCCTATATATTCTCGACTTATTGGTTCTTTCAATCCTCCAGATCCAGTGACAGAGTCTGCCAGTATAGACTGTCGATCTTCAGACTCTCGAAACGTGGGTCCATTGCCCCCTGATCCTCCTCGGCTAGCTTCCAGACTTCCAGATTGCCCCAGCTTGCATACCACATCTTCTGATCCCTTAGGTCCAGACTCCGACCATTTTATCTCGCGATCCTGACCAACACATCCTCTTGATCGTTTCATCCCAAGACTTTCTGATATTTCTGACCCTCCTAACCTGTGCCCCTGAGCTTCAGCTCTTCTGAAGCCTGGACTTTCTTGTCCTCCTGATTCTCGAGATCTGGTCCCGTTCCCTCCCAACATGAGACTCGGAGATCCAGCCACTCTAGACCTGGGTCCTGGAATTCCTGCTCCTGCCATCTTAAGCAGCACACCTCCTGTTCCTGCTGACTTGGACCTGAACATGTCAGGTTCCTCCTGCCTAGATATCTGATCGACTGTCTCTCCCAGCCTGGGTCCTGGACCTCCTAATTCCCCGGGTTTTCCTGATCTGTACCCTGACACTCCCAGCCTGGAGCCAGGACTGTCAGATCCTACAAGTTCGGATCCTACATCTTCAGATGTTCCCAGCCCAGGTGCTACATATCCAGACCCTTCAGACCTTGCACCGGGACTTTCTGATCTTCTAGAACCTCTCTGCCTGATCTTCGGACTTCCTGATCCCCCCAATTCTTCACTTCTTCCTGACCTGGGCACCGACTTACCCAAATCAAGTCCCAAATGTTCTGGGCTGTCGTACCAGGGCCCCAGACCCCCAGGTCCTCTTGAGCAAGGCCCCAGACCTTCTGAGCCTCCCTGCCCAGTTCCCAGACCTTCAGACCCTCCCAATGCACTTGACCTAGGCCCCTGACCTCTAGATCCGTCCAGTCTGTACCCCAGGACTCCTGAACCTCCCTGCCTGGGTCCCAAATCATTTGGTCCTTCTTCTGATCCTTCCACTTCTGGCCACTGATCTCCAGACTCTTCAGATCGCCCGGAGCCAGACTTTAGGCCGACAGATCCTCTCAACTCAGACTGTGACCTTCCCAGTGGGGATCTCATAACTCCAGACCCTTCCAGCCCTTGCCATTGATCTTCGGATCCTCTTGACTTCGGCACCTGATCTTCAGGTGTGGACCCAATATCTTCCGATCCTGCTGAACTATTCCCCTCGTCGCCCGAACTAAGCCCCTCACATTCAGGTCCTTCTGACTCATGCCCTGACCCTGCCAACGCAGGCTGGATACCTCCAGCCCTACCTGACCTAGGCCTTGAACCTCCCGCCCTGGGCCTTGAGTCATCCTCGTGGTCCGACATGTCTCAAGGTGTCATCGCTGTGGAGAGAGCAACGGGGTCGCAGCTGCAGTTTTAGTTGCCGTTCAAGGTTACAGCTCAGAGACCGCGTAGCTGAACAGTTAATATAGATCATTATCAACATCATCAGCCGTGGTCAATCCACTGCTGAATGAATGCCTCCCCAGCCCCCCCCCCCTTCTCATGCTCCCGCGATACAGCGATCACACCCAGATTTCATTGCTCCATCTCCTCCATTCCTTGGCTTCCACTCCGACGTTATCCTCGGCCAAGGGCACGCTGTCCGGCTGGACCGTGAATTCCGTCTTCCCGAATCTAAATCTCCATCTGTTCCACGTTCCCTTCATGTGGGCTTCGAGGAAGAGCCCTGCCCCTGGCTCTGGCAGGAGACGGCGGTACAGTAGAGTGTGTGGTCTCGTCTCCATCTGTTCCGTCTGTGCGCGTGGGGGTTTTTCTCTGGGGTGCTCTGCCCCCCCCCCCCCCACAACACGTATGAACACGATTTAAAGCTTTCGTGACCGCAGGGATTCATCTTCTTGGTTCTTTCGGTAAAGTCACGTAGAAGGGTAATAATAAAAATAAAACATAATAAAATAATTCTCACGACGTTTCAGGCAAAAACGCAAGCAGCCGTCCTCAAGTGAAGAACAGGTTTCGGACGCTGTCTCCCCGACAGACCTGGTCTTCACCTGAGGACGGCTGCTTGCATTGTGGCCGAAACGTCGTGAGCATAATTTTATTATGTTTTATTTTTATTATTTTATTATTTCCCTTCTACGTGACTTTACCAAAAGAACCAAGAAGACGTATGAACACCTCATCATTAATTGCCTGAAGACATCTCACTATATAGAGGCCCGCAGATCTCAGGCAACTGTTGGTTGGGCGTGAGCGCTTGACGTTGATCGTCAGCGGCGCAACTCTAACGCAGCGAGTCTAACGCAACCAACGCACCGTCAACAACACGGAGACAATAGCGCGGATACACAAACAACAACAACACAACAACAGCAGCAGCAGGACGTGTGTCTGTGCATTGTATGTAGCGTGCAGTCTGTGTGTGTATGCGCGCACGCGCGCGGCCTCCCCTAGGTCGACTCAGACTCAAATGAGTAGCTGGTGTAGCGGTGTGTAGTAAACATCGCCACTGGGGAGACAAAGGCGGCCGGGCGTGGTGTTGGCCACCCACCCCCTTGTGTAGCATGCCGGCCTTCATAGGTGCTACTCGCTAACAACACTTGCCCCAACAGTCTGTTAAGGCTATACGGGGGATCTTTGTCTAATTTGTCTTTGTATACGTGTGTGTGCCTGCGTGTGTGTAGTGGTGATACGCGCTGGTAGTAAGGATCGTGGGGTAGCGCGTGGTGATTGGCTGTGTGTTGGTGACGCGCGCTGACGGTGAGGGATCGTAGGTCAGCGCGGGGTCATGGGTTATGTGATGGTGATTGGCTGTGTGTTGGTGACGCGCACTGACAGTGATGGATCGTGTGGCAGCGCGTGATGATTGGTCGGCTAGGGTGGGTGCTCACATCGCGGTCCGCATAGGCTCCGTCTCCTTGGAGCGGAGGGCTATATAAGGCGGTGCGCGCGGGCGCTCGGGGAGAAGTTGGTGACCAGTGAAGACGGAAGACGGAGGAGGAAGAGATAGGGCCCTGAGACACCTAGTCCCGCTGTCCTTGTAGGGACCGGGGCCCTGTGTGGCTCAGAGGCGGGACCTTGGGACCCGGGGACCGGACGTCCGTGTGAGGACCGGGCCGCGGGACCCAGTGGTCGTGATCCGTACCCAAGCTGGGGTGGGTCTAGAGGTTCCCCCGGATGCTACGGGGCTGGAATGCCCGTGTGTGTGTAGCTGGGTGGAACGGGTAGCGTGAGCTGTAGTAACCACCCGTGTCAGGTGGAACGTGTAGCGTGAGCTGTGGATACACACACGTGTCAGGTGGAACGTGTAGCGTGAGCTGTAGTAACCACCCGTGTCAGGTGGAACGTGTAGCGTGAGCTGTAGTGACAACACGTGTTATTGTGACAACCCAAGTGTGAATAAAGTGTGCTACCCGTCAAGTGGTCTCCCGCCGTAGTTTACTATACTACAAGTGTATTCGTGTGTGTGAGTGACGATTATCTGAACCGGTACCGGGCCTCCCCTAGGTCGACTCAGCCTCAAATGAGTACCTGGTGCGGTGTGTAAACATTCCTACTAACTAGGAAGACAAAGGCGGTCGGGAGTGGTGCTGGCCACCCACCCTCTCGTGTACCGTTCCGGCCTTCATAGGTGCTCGCTAACAGCACTTGCCCCTACAGTCTGTTAAGGCTATATGGGGGATCTTTTTTAATCTTTGTATACGTGTGTGTGTGCGTATGTGTATGTGTGGGCGTGTGTGCGTGTGTATACGTGTATATACGTGTGTGTATACGTGTGTGTGTGTGTACGTGTGTGTGTGTAGGTGTGTGTACCTGTGTGTGTGTATATTGGTGTGTGTGTAGGTGTGTGTGTAGGTGTGTGTAGGTGTGTGTGTAAGTGTGTGTGTATCTGTGTGTGTGTACGTGCGTGTGTGTGTGTGTGTAGGTGTGTCTATAGGTGTGTGTGTAGGTGTGTATATCTGTGTGTGTGTATACCTGTGTGTGTAGGTGCGTGTATGTACCGGTGTGTGTGTGTATATAGGTGTGTGTGCACGTGCGTGTGTGTAGGTGTGTGTGTACCTGTGTGTGTAGGTGTGTGTAGGTGTGTGTGTGTGTGTAGCGGTGTGTGTGTGTGTAGGTGTGTGTGTGTGTGTAGGTGCGTGTGTGTACCTGTGTGTGTGTGTATATAGGTGTGTGTGTACGTGCGTGTGTGTGTAGGTGTGTGTAGGTGTGTAGGTGTGTGTGTAGGTGTGTGTGTGTGTGTGTACCTGTGTGTGTGTAGGTGTGTGTGTGTACCTGTGTGTGTGTGTATATATAGGTGTGTGTGTGTAGGTGTGTGTGTGTAGGTGTGTGTGTGTATATAGGTGTGTGTGTGTAGGCGTGTGTGTGTGTAGGTGTGTGTGTGTGTAGGTGTGTGTATATAGGTGTGTGTGTAGGTGTGTGTAGGTGTGTGAATCTCACGGTTATTTGACGCAGACATGGAGTCGTGGATACAGTGACACTCACCTCTCTCTTCCTCTCTCTCACTCCACTCTCAGTCGTTCTCTCTCTCCTTCCCTCTCTCCTTCACTCACTCCTTCACTCACTCCTTCACTCACTCCTCTCTACATGTTTCACTCACTCCTCTCATTTTAGCCACCCTCTCAAAGCCTCTCCTCCCCCTCTCTCGCCTCTCTCTCCAACCTCTCCCTCCCCTCTCAATATCCCACTGAACACGGAATCTCTTTCGCTCTCCTCTGAATGTGTTTCCTCTCTCTCCACGCTCTCTCCACGCTCCCCCCACCTCCCTATCTCACCCTCCCTCCTCTCTCCCTTCTCAATCTCTCACTGAATCTCCTTGGCTCTCCTCTGAATGTCTCTAGCGTCTCTCCCCTCTCTCTACTCCCCTCTACCCCCTCTCTCTACTCCCCCTCTACCCCCTCTCTACCCCCCCCCCTCTCTCTCTACCCCCCCCCTCTCTACCCCCCTCTCTACCCCCCCTCTACCCCCTCTCTACCACCCCTCTCCCCTCTCTCTACTCCCCCCCCTCTCTACCCCCCTCCCCTCTCTACCCCCCTCCCCTCTCTACCCCCCCTCGCTACCCCCCCCCTCTCTACCCCCTCTCTCTACCCCCCCTCTACCCCCTCTCTACCCCCCCCTCTCTCTCTACCCCCCCCCCCTCTCTACCCCCTCTCTCTACCCCCCCTCGCTACCCCCCCCCTCTCTACCCCCTCTCTCTACCCCCCCTCTACCCCCTCTCTACCCCCCCCTCTCTCTCTACCCCCCTCTCTACCCCCCTCTCTACCCCCCTCTCTACACCCCTCTCTACCCCCCTCTCTACCCCCCCCCTCTCTCTCTACCCCCCCCCCTCTCTACCCCCTCTCTCTACCCCCCCTCGCTACCCCCCCACCTCTCTACCCCCTCTCTCTACCCCCCCTCTACCCCCTCTCTACCCCCCCCTCTCTCTACCCCCTCTCTACCCCCCTCTCTACCCCCCTCTCTACCCCCCTCTCTACCCCCCTCTCTACCTCCCCTCTCTACCCCCACTCTCTACCCCCCCTCTCTCTCTACCCCCTCTCTACCCCCCCCCCTCTACCCCCTCTCTCTACCCCCCCTCTCTACCCCCCTTCTCTCTCTACACCCCTCTCTACCCCCCCTCTCTCTCTACCCCCTCTCTACCCCCCCCTCTCTACCCCCCCTCTACCCCCTCTTTCTACCCCCCCTCTCTCTCTACTCCCTCTCTACCCCCCCCTCTCTACCCCCTCTCTCTACCCCCCCTCTCTACCCCCCCTCTACCCCCTCTTTCTACCCCCCCTCTCTCTCTACCCCCTCTCTACCCCCCCCCTCTACCCCCTCTCTCTACCCCCCCCTCTCTACCCCCCCTCTCTCTCTACACCCCTCTCTACCCCCCCTCTCTCTCTACCCCCCTCTCTACCCCCCCCTCTCTACCCCCCCTCTACCCCCTCTTTCTACCCCCCCTCTCTCTCTACACCCCTCTCTACCCCCCCTCTCTCTCTACCCCCTCTCTACCCCCCCCTCTCTACCCCCCCTCTACCCCCTCTTTCTACCCCCCCTCTCTCTCTACTCCCTCTCTACCCCCCCCTCTCTACCCCCTCTCTCTACCCCCCCTCTCTACCCCCCCTCTACCCCCTCTTTCTACCCCCCCTCTCTCTCTACCCCCTCTCTACCCCCCCCTCTACCCCCCTCTCTCTACCCCCCCTCTCTACCCCCCCTCTCTCTCTACACCCCTCTCTACCCCCCCTCTCTCTCTACCCCCTCTCTACCCCCCCCTCTCTACCCCCCCTCTACCCCCTCTTTCTACCCCCCCTCTCTCTCTACACCCCTCTCTACCCCCCCTCTCTCTCTACCCCCTCTCTACCCCCCCCTCTCTACCCCCCCTCTACCCCCTCTTTCTACCCCCCATCTCTCTCTACTCCCTCTCTACCCCCCCTCTCTACCCCCTCTCTCTACCCCCCCTCTCTACCCCCCCTCTACCCCCTCTTTCTACCCCCCTCTCTCTCTACCCCCTCTCTACCCCCCCCTCTACCCCCTCTCTCTACCCCCCCTCTCTACCCCCCCTCTCTCTCTACACCCCTCTCTACCCCCCCTCTCTCTCTACCCCCCTCTCTACCCCCCCCTCTCTACCCCCCCTCTACCCCCTCTTTCTACCCCCCCTCTCTCTCTACCTCCTCTCTACCCCCTCTCTCTCTACCCCCTCTCTACCCCCCCCCTCTCTACCCCCCCCTCTACCCCCTCTTTCTACCCCCCCTCTCTCTCTACTCCCTCTCTACCCCCCCTCTCTACCTCCTCTCTATCCCCCTCTCTACCCCCCCTCTCTCTCTACTCCCTCTCTACCCCCCTCTCTACCCCCCCTCTACCCCCTCTTTCTACCCCCCCTCTCTCTCTACCTCCTCTCTACCCCCCCTCTCTACCCCCCCTCTACCCCCTCTTTCTACCCCCCCTCTCTCTCTACCTCCTCTCTACCCCCTCTCTCTCTACCCCCTCTCTACCCCTCCCTCTCTACCCCCCCTCTACCCCCTCTTTCTACCCCCCCTCTCTCTCTACCTCCTCTCTACCCCCCTCTCTACCTCCTCTCTACCCCCTCTCTCTCTACCCCCTCTCTACCCCCCCCTCTCTACCCCCCCTCTACCCCCCTCTTTCTACCCCCCCTCTCTCTCTACTCCCTCTCTACCCCCCTCTCTACCTCCTCTCTACCCCCCTCTCTACCCCCCCTCTACCCCCTCTTTCTACCCCCCCTCTCTCTCTACTCCCTCTCTACCCCCCCTCTCTACCTCCTCTCTACCCCCCTCTCTACCCCCCCTCTACCCCCTCTTTCTACCCCCCCTCTCTCTCTACTCCCTCTCTACCCCCCCTCTCTACCTCCTCTCTACCCCCTCTCTCTCTACCTCCTCTCTACCCCCTCTCTCTACCCCCCTCTTTTTCTCTACCCCCCCTCTCTACCCCCCCTCTCTACCCCCTCTCTCTATCCCCCCCTCTACCCCCTTTCTCTACCCCCCCCCCCCCTCTCTCTCTACCCCCTCTCTCCCTACTCCATGTCTATGTCCCCCCTATGTTTTCTATGTAATATTTGTAATATTAATATTATTATTATTTTTACACACACTCAGATATCTCCCCCCCCCCTCTCTCTCTCACTGCTTCTCCCAATGTCTAACCGTCTCCTCCTCCTCCTCCCCCTCCACCCTCTCCCGCCCTCTCTCAATATTTAATTCAATTATTCTCTCTCTCTCCCCTGTGTCCTCTCCTCCCTCTCCTCCCTCCCTCCACTGCCTCTCAAATCTCCCCTCGCCCTCCCACCTTTCCAGTGATACTGCATCTCATGTTGTTGTTGTGACGTCATTGTATGTGATGGAGTTGTTGTTGTTGTGACGTAATTTAATGTGATGGAGTTGTTGTTGTTGTGACGTCATTTCATGTGATGGAGTTGATGTTGTTGTTGTGACGTCATTTAATGTGATGGAGTTGTTGTTGTGACGTCATTTAATGTGATGGAGTTGTTATTGTTGTTGTGACGTCATTTGATGTGATGGAGTTGTTGTTGTGACGTCATTTAATGTGATGGAGTTGTTGTGACGTCATTTGGTGACCGAGCTTAGTCCATCAACTCACTGCACTTGAGAACCCGGTTTCATCTCCACTCGGTCTATACGAGTCTGTGTGAGTCTATGGGTCTGTGTGTGAGTCTATGGGTCTCTATGTAAGTCTATGGGTCTCTGTGTGAGTCTATGGGTCTCTATGTAAGTCTATGGGTCTCTGTGTGAGTCTGTGGGTCTCTGTGTGAGTCTATGGGTCTCTGTGTGAGTCTATGAGTCTCTGTGTGAGTCTATGAATCTCTGTGTAAGTCTATGGGTCTCCATGTGAGTCTGTGGGTCTCTGTGTGAGTCTATATGTCTCCATGTGAGTCTGTGGGTCTCGGTGTCAGTCTGTGGGTCCCTGTGTGAGTCTATGGGTCTCTGGGTGAGTCTTTGTGAGTCTATGTGAGTCTATGGGTCTCTATGTGAGTCTATGTGAGTCTGTGTGAGTCTATGGGTCTCTATGTGAGTCTGTGGGTCTATATGTGTGAGTCTATGGGTCTCTGTGTGAGTCTATGGGTGTCTATGTGTCTCTATGTGAGTCTGTGTGAGTCTATGGGTCTCTATGTGAGTCAGTGTGAGTCTATGGGTCTCTTTGTGAGTCTGTGTGAGTCTATGGGTCTCTATGAGAGTCTACGGTTCTCTGTGTGAGTCTATGGGTCTATCTGTGAGTCTATGGATCTCTGTGCGAGTCTATGGGTCTCTATGTGAGTCTATGGGTCTCTGTGTGAGTCTATGGGTCTCTGTGTAATTCTATGGGTCTCTGTGTCAGTCGATGGGTCTCTGTGTGAGTCTATGGGTCTCTATGTGAGTGTCTGGGTCTCTATGTAAGTTTATGGGTGTCTATGTGCGTCTATGGGTCTCTATGTGAGTTTGTGGGTCTATCTGTGAGTCTATGGGTCTCTATGTGAGTCTATGGGACTCCATGTGAGTCTATGGGTCTCTATGTGAGTGTATTGGGCTCTGTGTGAGTCTATGGGTCTCTGTGTGAGTCTGTGGGTCTCTATGTGAGTCTATGGGTGTCTGTGTTAGTCTATGGGTCTCTGTGTGAGTCTATGGGTCTCTGTATGAGTCTATGGGTCTCTATGTGAGTCTATGGGTCTCTGCGTGAGTCTATTGGTCTTTGTGTGAGTCTATGGGTCTCTGTGTGAGTCTATGGGTCTCTGTGTGAGTTTATGGGTCTCTGTGTGAGGCTATGGGTCTCTATGCAAGTCTATGGGTCTCTGTGTGAGTCTATGCGTCTCTGTGTGAGTCTGTGTGAGTCTATGGGTCTCTGCGTGAGTCTATGGGTCTCTATGCAAGTCTATGGGTCTCTATGTGAGTCTATGGGTCTCTATGTGAGTCTGTGTGAGTCTATGGGTCTCTGTGTGACTCTATGTGTCTCTATGTAAGTCTATGGGTCTCTATGTGAGTCTATGGGTCTCTATGTGAGTCTATGGTTCTTTGTGTGAGTCTATGGGTCTCTGTGTGAGTCTATGGGTCTCTGTGTGAGTCTCTGGGTGTCTGTGTGAGTCTATGGGTCTCTATGTGAGTCTATGGGTCTATCTGTGAGTCTATGGGTCTCTGTGTGAGTCTATGGGTCTCTGTGTGAGTCTCTGGGTCTCTGTGTGAGTCTATGGGTCTCTGTGTGAGTCTATGGGTCTAGATGTGAGTCTATGGGTCTCTGTGTGAGTCTATGGGTCTCTGTGTGAGTCTATGGGTCTCTATGTGAGTCTGTGTGAGTATATGGGTCTCTGTGTTAGTCTATGGGTCTCTGTGTGAGTCTATGGGTCTCTGTGTGAGTCTATGGGTCTCTATGTGAGTCTATGGGTCTCTGTGTGAGTCTATGGGTCTCTGTGTGAGTCTATGGGTCTCTGTGTGAGTCAATTGGTCTCTGTGTGAGTCTATGGGTCTCTGTGTGAGTCTATGGGTCTCTGTGTGAGTCTATGGGTCCCTGTGTGAGTCTCTGGGTGTCTGTGTGAGTCTATGGGTCTCTATGTGAGTCTATGGGTCTATCTGTGAGTCTATGGGTCTCTGTGTGAGTCTATGGGTCTCTGTGTGAGTCTCTGGGTCTCTGTGTGAGTCTATGGGTCTCTGTGTGAGTCTATGGGTCTAGATGTGAGTCTATGGGTCTCTGTGTGAGTCTATGGGTCTCTGTGTGAGTCTATGGGTCTCTATGTGAGTCTGTGTGAGTATATGGGTCTCTGTGTTAGTCTATGGGTCTCTGTGTGAGTCTATGGGTCTCTGTGTGAGTCTATGGGTCTCTATGTGAGTCTATGGGTCTCTGTGTGAGTCTATGGGTCTCTGTGTGAGTCTATGGGTCTCTGTGTGAGTCAATGGGTCTCTGTGTGAGTCTATGGGTCTCTGTGTGAGTCTATGGGTCTCTGTGTGAGTCTATGGGTCTCTGTGAGAGTCTATGGGTCTCTGTGTTAGTCTATGGGTCTCCGTGTGAGTCTATGGGTTTCTGTATGAGTCTATGGGTCTCTATGTGAGTCTATGGGTCTCTGCGTGAGTCTATTGGTCTTTGTGTGAGTCTATGGGTCTCTGTGTGAGTCTATGGGTCTCTGTGTGAGTTTATGGGTCTCTGTGTGAGGCTGTGGGTCTCTGTGTGAGTCTGTGGGTCTCTGTGCGAGTCTATGGGTCTCTGTGAGTCTATGTGAATCTATGTGAGTCTATGGGTCTCTGTGAGAGTCTATGGGTATCTGTGTGAGTCTATGGGTCTATCTGTGAGTCTATGGGTCTCTGCGTGAGTTTATGGGTCTCTGTGCGAGTCTATGGGTCTCTGTGTAAGTCTATGGGTTTCTGTGTGAGTCTATGGGTCTCTGTGTGAGTCTATGGGTCTCTATGCAAGTCTATGGGTCTCTGTGTGAGTCTATGCGTCTCTGTGTGAGTCTGTGTGAGTCTATGGGTCTCTGCGTGAGTCTATGGGTCTCTATGCAAGTCTATGGGTCTCTATGTGAGTCTATGGGTCTCTATGTGAGTCTGTGTGAGTCTATGGGTCTCTGTGTGACTCTATGTGTCTCTATGTAAGTCTATGGGTCTCTATGTGAGTCTATGGGTCTCTATGTGAGTCTATGGTTCTCTGTGTGAGTCTATGGGTCTCTGTGTGAGTCTATGGGTCTCTGTGTGAGTCTCTGGGTGTCTGTGTGAGTCTATGGGTCTCTATGTGAGTCTATGGGTCTATCTGTGAGTCTATGGGTCTCTGTGTGAGTCTATGGGTCTCTGTGTGAGTCTCTGGGTCTCTGTGTGAGTCTATGGGTCTCTGTGTGAGTCTATGGGTCTAGATGTGAGTCTATGGGTCTCTGTGTGAGTCTATGGGTCTCTGTGTGAGTCTATGGGTCTCTATGTGAGTCTGTGTGAGTATATGGGTCTCTGTGTTAGTCTATGGGTCTCTGTGTGAGTCTATGGGTCTCTGTGTGAGTCTATGGGTCTCTATGTGAGTCTATGGGTCTCTGTGTGAGTCTATGGGTCTCTGTGTGAGTCTATGGGTCTCTGTGTGAGTCAATTGGTCTCTGTGTGAGTCTATGGGTCTCTGTGTGAGTCTATGGGTCTCTGTGTGAGTCTATGGTTCCCTGTGTGAGTCTCTGGGTGTCTGTGTGAGTCTATGGGTCTCTATGTGAGTCTATGAGTCTATCTGTGAGTCTATGGGTCTCTGTGTGAGTCTATGGGTCTCTGTGTGAGTCTCTGGGTCTCTGTGTGAGTCTATGGGTCTCTGTGTGAGTCTATGGGTCTAGATGTGAGTCTATGGGTCTCTGTGTGAGTCTATGGGTCTCTGTGTGAGTCTATGGGTCTCTATGTGAGTCTGTGTGAGTATATGGGTCTCTGTGTTAGTCTATGGGTCTCTGTGTGAGTCTATGGGTCTCTGTGTGAGTCTATGGGTCTCTATGTGAGTCTATGGGTCTCTGTGTGAGTCTATGGGTCTCTGTGTGAGTCTATGGGTCTCTGTGTGAGTCAATGGGTCTCTGTGTGAGTCTATGGGTCTCTGTGTGAGTCTATGGGTCTCTGTGTGAGTCTATGGGTCTCTGTGAGAGTCTATGGGTCTCTGTGTTAGTCTATGGGTCTCCGTGTGAGTCTATGGGTTTCTGTGTGAGTATATGGGTCTCTGTGTGAGTCTATGGGTCTCTGTGTGAGTCTATGGGTCTCTGTGTGAGTCTATGGGTCTATGTGTGAGTCTATGGGTCTCTGTGTTAGTCTATGGGTCTCTGTGTGAGTCTATGGGTCTCTGTGTGAGTCTATGGGTCTCTGTGTGAGTCTATGGGTCTCTGTGAGAGTCTATGGGTCTCTGCTTGAGTCTATGGGTCTTTGTGCGAGTCTATGGGTATCTGTGTAAGTCTATGGGTTTCTGTGTGAGTCTTTGGGTCTCTGTGTGAGTCTATGGGTCTCTATGCAAGTCTATGGGTCTCTGTGTGAGTCTATGCGTCTCTGTGTGAGTCTGTGTGAGTATATGGGTCTCTGTGTGAGTCTATGTGTCTCTATATAAGTCTATGGGTCTCTATGTGAGTCTATGGGTCTCTATGTGAGTCTGTGTGAGTCTATGGGTCTCTGTGGGAGTCTATGTGTCTCTATGTAAGTCTATGGGTCTCTATGTGAGTCTATGGGTCTCTATGTGAGTCTGTGTGAGTCTATGGGTCTCTGCGTGAGTCTATGGGTCTCTATGCAAGTCTATGGGTCTCTATGTGAGTCTATGGGTCTCTATGTGGTTCTGTGTGAGTCTATGGGTCTCTGTGTGAGTCTATGTGTCTCTATGTAAGTCTATGGGTCTCTATGTGAGTCTATGGGTCTCTATGTGAGTCTATGGTTCTCTGTGTGAGTCTATGGGTCTCTGTGTGAGTCTATGGGTCTCTGTGTGAGTCTCTGGGTGTCTGTGTGAGTCTATGGGTCTCTATGTGAGTCTATGGGTCTATCTGTGAGTCTATGGGTCTCTGTGTGAGTCTATGGGTCTCTGTGTGAGTCTCTGAGTCTCTATGTGAGTCTATGGGTCTCTGTGTGAGTCTATGGGTCTAGATGTGAGTCTATGGGTCTCTGTGTGAGTCTATGGGTCTCTGTGTGAGTCTATGGGTCTCTATGTGAGTCTGTGTGAGTCTATGGGTCTCTGTGTTAGTCTATGGGTCTCTGTGTGAGTCTATGGGTCTCTGTGAGAGTCTATGGGTCTCTGTGTTAGTCTATGGGTCTCTGTGTGAGTCTATGGGTCTCTGTGTGAGTCTATGGGTCTCTATGTGAGTTTATGGGTCTCTGTGTGAGTCTATGGGTCTCTGTGTGAGTCTATGGGTCTCTGTGTGAGCCTATGGGTCTCTGTGTTAGTCTATGGGTCTCTGTGTGAGTCTATGGGTCTCTGTGTGAGTCTATGGGTCTCTGTGTGAGTCTATGGGTCTCTGTGAGAGTCTATGAGTCTCTGCTTGAGTCTATGGATCTCTGTGTGAGTCTGTGGGCCTCTGTGTGAGTATATGGGTCTCTGTGTGAGTCTCTGGGTCTCTGTGTGAGTCTATGGGTCTCTGTGTGAGTCTCTGGGTCTCTGTGTGAGTCTTTGGATCTCTATGTGAGTATATGGGTCTCTATGTGAGTCTACTTGTCTCTGTGTGAGTCTGTGGGTCTCTATGTAAGTCTATGGGTCGCTATGTGAGTCTATGGGTCTCTGTGTGAGTCTATGGGTCTCTATGTGAGTCTATGGGTCTCTATGCAAGTCTACGGGTCTCTGCTTGAGAACCCGGTGTAACCACAGCGGGTGACCGACACCCGGACTGGAACCCAGGATCCCTGCCGGGCCGGCTCACTGACGACTTTGAGTCGTGAGCCACCTGGCGATGTGTGTGACCTCTGTGTGACCCCTCTGTGTGACCCCTCTGTGAGTGACCTCTGTGTGACCCCTCTGTGAGTGACCTCTGTGTGTGACCTCTGTGTGTGACCCCTGTGGGTGACCTCTGTGTGTGACCTCTGTGTGACCCCTGTGTGAGCCTTGTGAGTGACCTCTGTGTGTGACCTGTGTGTGACCTCTGTGTGTGACATCTGTGTGTGACCTCTGTGTGACCCCTGTGAGTGTCCGGCAGTGTGCAAGGGAGCCGCTCGCCCCTGGGATTGTCGCAGCATCGAAGTCAAATCTCTCCCGCGGCCATCCCAGACAATGCTCCTGCTACAAATCCTCCTGCTATTCCTCTTCTTGGTTCTTTCGGTAAAGTCACGTAGAAGGGAAGTAATAAAATAATAAAAATAAAACATAATACGATAATTCTCACGACGTTTCGGCCACAACGCAAGCAGCCGTCTTCAGGTGGAGACCAGCGTCTGTCGGATCCTCCTATTCCTCTCTATCAACTCACCCCTCACCCCTCTCCCCTCTCTCTCTCCCACCTCCCTCCCTATCTCCCCCAATCTCTAAACTCCTCCACCACCACTCCTCCTCTCTCTACATTCCCCGACATCTGTTTGAAAGAAAGAGCTGCATAGCTCATCTGATCCCCCCACTAACACATTCCTGCGTAGGGAGCTGGTAGGAACGTTGGGTTGCTCGGTCAATGGCCTGCAGGGTCAACGGCGGCGTGGTGTATTCCGCAAATATGCCCGACTGTGAGGGCGGGCACAAGCCGGCGTGAGTAGGTGAAACGTTGAGTTTTATAAGGGCACCACGGGGTGACCAGCCCCTCCCCACCCAGCCCCACCCCTCCCACCCCCCACCCAGTCCCACCCTCCCCACCCAGCCCCTCCACAACCTCCCCTCCCCACCCAGCCCCACCCTCCCCACCCAGACCCTCCCCACCCTCCCCTTTCCACCCAGCCCCACCCAGACCCTCCCCACCCTCCCCACCCAGCCCCACCCTCCCCACCCAGCCCCTCCCTACCCAGCCCCTCCCCACCCTCCCCACCCAGCCCCTCCCCATCCTCCCCACCCAGACCCTCCCCACCCTCCCCACCCAGCCCCACCCTCCCCACCCAGCCCCTCCCTACCCAGCCCCTCCCCACCCTCCCCACCCAGCCCCTCCCCATCCTCCCCACCCAGCCCCTCCCCACCCTCCCCACCCAGCCCCTCCCTGCACGACGGACGGACACAATAATCCCCTGTGGGCTGGTGTAACCAGGAGGTTCCTACGAGTAGTAAACATTCTGACTGCTGCCAATCTCCGTCAGCCATCTCAGCTCACCCACTCCCCGAATTCTCCTTCGATCTCCCCGAGCCTGTCCCTCCCACTCGCCTCTCTCTTGTGTTTTACACGATCAGAGGAAACGATGAGATGCTCGGTGTAGTCGGCACTTTGCTTCGTTCGTCATTTCGTTTTTTTTGTTTTTTTAATGCTTTGCTTTATGTAAACCCCCCGCCCCCCTTTTAAAATGAAAGATTTCACGAGAGATTTCACGCTCTGCTCTCCTTACCCCCCCCCTCTCTACCCCCTCTCTCTACCCCCCCCCTCTCTCTCTACCCCCCCCTCTCTCTCTACCCCCCCTCTCTCTCTACCCCTCTCTCTACCCCTCTCTCTCTCTCTCTACCCCCTCTCTCTAGCCCCTTTCTCTACCCCCCCCCTCTCTCTCTACCCCCCCCCCTCTCTACCCCCTCTCTCCCTACTCCATGTCCACTCACCTCTCTCTTCCTGCACTCCCTCAACTCTGTCCTATCTCCCCCTCCGATCTCCCTCATTCAAACCCTCTCATTTCTCCCTCCCCCCTCTCTCCCCCCCTCTCCCTCCCCCTCTCCCTCCTCTCTCCTCCCCTCTCCCCCCCTCTCTCCCCCCCTCTCTCCTCCCCTCTGCCCCTCTCTCTCTTCCCCTCTCTCCCCTCTCTCCTCCCCTCTCTCCCCCCTCTCTCCCCCGTGTCTATCCAATCTCTTAATAGCCACAGACCCACCCCCCCCTTCCCCCGTGCCTCCCACTCACGCCCCCCCCCCTTCTCTCTGTCTGCATTGATCACACAGACAATGTAATTACGTTGAGTGCAGCTTAACCTCATGGGAAGACAAAGGCGGTCGAGACATCGGCTGGCTGCTGCTGCTGATGATTCCGATTCTGATAATGGTTCGGCTGTTGGTACTGCTGTCACTGCTGATGATAATGACGATGGTGCAACTGCTCATGATGATAATTCTGCTGCTGCTGATGATGATGTTGTTGCTGCTGATGACGATGATGATGATGCTGCTGATGCTGTTGCTGCTGCTGATGATGCTGTTGCTGCTGATGACGATGATGATCAGTTTAACACGTAGGCTTTCGCGACCAATATTATTCATAATCAACGTTTTTGGGTTTAGATCGCGTTATTTATAAATGTGTCGTAACCCTCCACCACCCGACACGGCCAATCACTAATTTGTCTTTTGTCAACGTGACACTTTTTTACTGATTGGCCGTGTCGGGTGGTGGAGGGTTACGACACATTTATAAATAACGCGATCTAAACCCAAAAACGTTGTTTATGGACGATAATGATGCTGCTGATGCCACTGCTGCTGCTGCTGCTGGGTTCATGACCTTGACCGTGCAACCACTCCCAGAAACCAATCATCGGCAAAACAACGATCGGCGTAAGGCACTACCACGAGAGTGCAAGCTAAGCTCACCCTCAGCAATCCTATATCTCCCTATATTCATATGATCATGTCACCAGATTATCGGCCTCATGAGGACAAACCGAGGCGATCTGTTCGTGGCGTTGCCAACAGTTTTAGAGAAATTACCAAAAACTACAAAGATCCCCCGCATAGCCTCGATGGACTGTTGGGGCAAGTGCTGCGAGCGAGCTCCTATGATGGCCGGCACTGCGGCGTACACGAGGGGGTGGGTGGGTGGCCAGCACCACGCCCGGCCGCCTTTGTCTCCCCTTGGAGGAGACCCGGGAATGGATCAGATCATTCGTCATCGGTATTGGTGGCCAGTGAGTAGGAATCGAACTCGGGTCGCCGGGTTCGTAGCGCAGCGCGCTCACCCCGCTACACTATCCGCTGGAACTACAAAGAAAAAGATCCCCAGTGTAGCTTCAACAGACTGTTGGGGCAAGTGAACAGACTGTTGGGGCAAGTGATGTTCGCGAGTAGCACCTATGAAGGCCGGCACAGCACACGAGGGGATTGGTGGCCAACACCACGCCCGACCGCCTTTGTCTCCCCAGTGGCGATGTTTACTACACACCGCACCAGGTACTCATTTTGAGGCTGAGTCGACCTAGGGGAGGCCCAGGACCGGTTCAGATAATCGTCACTGCTGTTGGTGGCCGTGAGCGGGAATCGAACTCGGGTCACTGGGTTCGTAGCGCAGCCTAGCGCTAACCACTGCACCACCGCTCCCCACTACACACACACACAGTACGCTAACCACTGCACCACCGCTCCCCACTACACACACACATCTGCAAAGCATCATCAGCGGTCATCTATCCAGCATCAGAATCTTACTGGTAGGAACCTCCTGGTTACACCAGCCCACAGGGGATTATTGTGTCCGTCCGTCCGTCGTGCAGGGAGGGGCTGGGTGGGGAGGGGCTGGGTGGGGAGGGGAGGGTGGAAAGGGGCTGGTGGGGAGGGTGGTGCTGGGTGGGGAGGGTGGGGAGGGGCTGGGTGTGGAGGGGAGGGGCTGGGTGGGGAGGGTGGGGAGGGGCTGGGTGTGGAGGGGAGGGTGGGGAGGGGCTGGGTTGGGAGGGTGGGGCTGGGTGGGGAGGGGCTGCTCACCCCGTGGTGCCCTTATAAATCTCAACGTTTAACCTACTTGCGCTGGCTTGTACCCGCCCTCACAGTCGGGCATATTTGCGGAATACACCACGCCGCCGTTGACCCTGGCCATTGACCGAGCAACCCAACGTTCCCACCAGCTCCCTCCACAGGACAATGTGTTTATTGAGACTGCAGGAGGAGGAATCCGATGAGCTATGAAGCTCTTCTCCTTTGGAACCTCATTTGCCAGTAAAAAAATATGATAATTGTTTTTTTACCCTTCTATCTGGCAACAAAACTGACACCTGTTTTTACAAGGAGTCATGTTTGTGTAATAAAGGACTCTCTCTCAGATGCCGATCTCCGTTGTCCTTTATTGGGTTCGTAAAATCTCCGTACCACGGCGTCTCGCTCAGGCCCGCGTCCCGCTCGACGACCTCTCCAGAGCCCTCGGCTGCTCCGTTGTGCAGTCTCCCTGCTGCTCCAATATGCAGTCTCCCTGCTGCCCCGTCAGGCAATCCTTGCAGCCACACCGCTGCCCCGCTATCTAGCGTCACTGCTGTCCCTTTCACAGCCAGCCTCTCACTGCCCCGTTAGCTCTCTTCACCTGACACCGATGACCATCGGTGTCGACGTCTCCCACCGCGTGGCAACCGAGCCACACTCTCCGTCTTGCCCAGCGTGGCCTCCTCGTATTTCACTCCGTCTCAACTCCCCTTTCCCCTTCCGGTTCTCTCCCTAAATCCTCTCCCCCACGTGACCCTAACTCCACCCACTCCCCACGTGACCCAGACTCCACCCCCCCTCAATCCTTGCTCGCATTACACGACCCCCCCCCTAATGAAAACCCAGCCGTGCCCGGCTGCAACAATTACAAAAAAAATAATGCGAGCAATATTGGAACCATCTGGCATCACTGGACAATGGAGAGTATAAAACGATAACAAGAACAATAACAGTCAACGAAAGGAAAGGGATTTGGAACGCGTGCGGGTCGCCGGCCCGTTCCGAACGGGCGGCGGTACCCCCACGGACCAAGAACGCGACGGGGTCTTAAGATCGACCGGAGTAGAACCACCCACCGCTGTTGGAGGCCCGTCAACGCCAAGGTCCCGTCCCCCAGGGAGACCCAAGTCCGGGGTCTCCGGCAACCGTGTCTGTGGTGGGGTTGGAAGGGCAGCGGGGCCAAGTGGCCCCATCGCCGTGGTAGGCCCACCCAGAGCAGGATTCGCCACATCCGCCTGCGTCACGGCTGGTTTGTCTGTAGAAGGCACGACAGGCGCGCTTGCAGAGTCAACATGCAAGGGCAGAGGTGCGTCGAGCGCAACAGACACCAGCAAGGCAACATCAGGGGATGACGCATCCGTCCGCGGGACCACGTAGGGCTTCAGCCTAGACGTATGAACATACCAGCGCCGCGATTCGAACCGAACCCATGCGGATTGCGGGTTAGGGACTTCAATAAGCTTAACCGGACCCTGCCATGGTTTATGAAGCTTAGGGGAGGTCCCCGGCCGCACCTGCGGGCAGTGCAGCCATGCCATGTCGCCCACTCGCCAGGGGCATGTACCGGTCGAGCGTCGGGTGCAACGCTCGTTTCGCACACTTGAGCCTTGGCAGTAGCCAACCGGGCCCCCTCCCGTGCCTCGGCGACGCGTCGAACCGTGTCCTGAATGTATTCGGGGAGAGGTTTAACAGGACCCTTCGCCCCCGTACTCAGCTGTACTTCCACCGGCGGCACATTCTCGCGGCCGTACATGAGAAAAAATGGAGAATACCCAGTGGACACATGAGGCGTCATCTGATACGCGGAGAGTACCCCAGGTATATGCAAGTCCCAATCAGCTTGTTTCTCGTCAACCGTGTGACATAGCATGGCCGACAGCATCCGATTAAGGCGTTCCACCATGCCATCCGTCTGCGGGTGGTATGGAGACATACGAACCTTCTTGGTTCCCAGAGCAGCGCACACTTCCGCCAACAATTTGGAAGAAAAATTTCGCCCCTGATCCGTGAGCAGCCTCTCCGGCGCCCCCTTGTCCATCACATATCCAAATAGGAAGGCGTCCGTGATAGACGCCGCCGACTGGTCGGGTAAGGGCCAAGCCGTCGGCCAGCATGAAAGATATTCTACCCCGACCAGCAAATATTTATTACCCCTAGTGGACAGCGGGAAAGGTCCCAAAATATCCAGCACCACCAACTCGTTGATTCGAGACACTTGTATAGATTGCACCGGCGGCACGTAAGGGTTTTTAGGCGGCTTCCGCCTGGCACACCCGAATGTGTCTGACGACATCCGTCGTCATGCCGTGCCAGAAGTAGTCACGCTGTAATGTTAACAAAGTCTTCTGCACCCCGAGATGTAACAAAGTGTCGCCGTGCAGAGTCCGAATCAATTCGTACCGTAGCGACGACGGTACCACCAGACGCCAGCGGTCATGCAATCTCTCTCTCTACATGAGCGGCCCCCGGCGTCCCACCGGACAGCAATCCCCCCGCTCCCTTCGCAGCCCGACTCCGTAAAGCCCCCAACGAGTCGTCAAGCAATTGTTCGCGAATCCATACCGAGCGCGGCAGGTTCAGAACCCCATCGGCCGGTCCTGGGTACACCGGAGCCCCAGGCATCTCGACAGCTGACATGACAGGCCAAGGGGGTAGCTGAACCGGCGTACACCTATTCGTACCCGACGCGCAAGCGCAAGGGGACCCCTGCGGAAATCTGGAGAGTGCGTCCGCATTCGCGTGACGCGACCCCTTCCGATATTGTATGTCGAATGAAAATTCCTGCAGGGTCTCCAACCATCGTGCCAGTTGGCCAGATGGTTGGTCAACCCTCAGGGCATATTGCAGAGCCGCATGGTCCGTGCGCACAATAAATGACCGGCCGTAAAGATACGGCCGATATTGGCGGAGAAAATGGACAATAGCCAATAATTCGCGGCGAGTGACGCAGTAGCGGGTTTCTGCCGGGGACAGTACACGGCTACCGTAGGCTACCACGCGCTCTACGCTGCCTTTGGACTGTGACAGAACGGCCCCAATCCCAGTGTCACTAGCGTCCGTATCCAGAATAAACGGTCTATCGAAATCCGGATAGTCCAATGTCGGCGCCGTCGCCAACCGATCGCGTAGGCCCTGAAACGCCGCTTCCTCCGGCGGACCCCAACTAAACCTCCGACCTTTACCCGTAAGGAGGTGCAAGGGCCTAGCGATCATAGCAAAGTTCGGGACGAACCTGCAATAGTATGAGGCGAACCCCAAGAAGCGACGGACGTCCCCAACCGACGCCGGGGTTGGCCAGTTACGGACGCACGCCGTCTTCTCCGGGTCCGTGGCCACCCCGTCCGCTCTGACTATGTGTCCCAAATAACGCACGGATCGTTGCAGTAGGTGACACTTTTTCGGTTTGAATTTTAAATTTGCGGAGCGCATCCTAGCAAAAACCGTCTCCAATCTCTGCAAATGTTTGTCAAATGTGCGGCTAAAGACGATGACATCGTCTAAATAAATCAAACATGTCTCCCACTGCAGACCCGTTAACACCAGCTCCATCAACCACTGAAAAGTTGCTGGAGCCGCATTCAAGCCCATCGGAAGGCAATTAAACTGAAACAGTCCCTGCGGCGTGCGAAAAGCCGTCTTTTCCCTCGAAGACTCGTCAAGGGGGAGCTGCCAGAATCCCGAAGAGAGATCCAATGTTGAAAAAAACTTCGCCCCAGACAAGGCATCGAGGGAATCATCCATACGCGGAAGTGGGTACGCGTCTGCGACGGACACCTTATTCAATTTACGAGAATCGACGCAAAATCGCCGTTTCCCATCCTTCTTTTTCACAAGAACCACTGGGCGTGCCCCATGGACTGTTAAACGGGGATATAATATCAGCGGCTAGCATGTCCTCCACTGCCCCGCGAACCTGATCCCGCTCCGTCGGGCTCAACCGATGCGAGTTCAACCGAATCGGAGCGGCATCCCCCGTCTCAATGTGGTGGGAAAGCAGGGAGGTGCGTCCCAAGTCAAAATCATCCGAGCTGAACACGTCGGAATAACTTAGCAACAGCGCGCGAAGCGCGGACCGTTGCTCCCTGGTCAGGGACGAATTCTCCCCGCATAACTCGGCAACCCAATGGTCATCCTGCCCCGTTGGCCCCGAAACCCCCCCTACCATGTCCCGGCAGACCCGGTTGTCCTGGGTCGTGAACGCGGTCGTGGCGTGAGCCACAACCGTTCCGGCCGGGACACTGACATTCTCCGCACTCCCATTTAGCACCTGTAAGAACGGGGGCTGGCCCGGCCGGACAATTGCTTGTGCCCCAACCAGCGCCGAACCGCTCGTTATAGCCGTGGACGGCAATAACAGAACCCCCGCCGCTCCCTCAACGCCAGGTACTGGCTTCCGATATCTCAACGGGATAAGCATCTGCGAACCAGGTGGAATGTCAACAGATACCTCGGACAGCGCCTGCACCTGGCAAACAGGGGCAGACCGGCCCCATGGCGACAGTAGGAACGAAATTTTACGCCCCCCCGGTAATTCAATGCAGTTTTGATCAATCCTTATTTGAATGGACATTTTTGCCAGGAAATCAGTCCCCAACAAACAGGGCACCGCGAGGGACCTAGAGGTCAACACGGTCCCTGAAGCCGACACCCCCCCGATGGTTATGTTGGCGTCCACCTGGCCCACAATGCCCATACTTCCCCCATTCGCCGCTATGCATGAATCATAAACCGCTCGCACTTTCCCTGGCGGAATGCCCAAAAGATGGAAAATGACATCCGAAATAATGGTCGCGGACACACCGGAGTCCACCAAAATATGCACCTCGACCCCCTGAATGGAAGCCGGTACCGTGGACAATCTCGTAGCGGCCGCAACTACCCTGCGTGCCAATCGGCGCCATTGCGTCAGCGAGCGACCCGGGTCAACTGGAGGCACCTTGTTGTTAACGACACACGGACCGCGCTGTGATGGTGATGCATGAGGTGACAGGCCTTGCCGGGTGTCTGGTGCGCACCGACTTGCCTGTACTGGTGGGTCTTTTCGTGCGGCATCCGTGGTCGAGGCCTCCTGCTGGGGCGGCCCCGGGATGCGAGCCCAGCAGTCCCTTGCGAAGTGGCCCTTACGGCCGCAGTGGAAGCAATCGACGTCGTTCCGACGCGTGGCTCCCCCCCTGTCCCGACGCTCCCGCGCCGGCAGCATGGACCTCGGCCCCGTCCTCCCCCGAGCAGGCCACTGGGCGGAGGCGGCCGTCAACTCCTGTGGACCCTTGTCGTCAGGAACATAGATCGCCTTCGTAGGATCCCACCCCGTAGCACCGCCTTCAACGACGGGCCCCCCGTCAAAGCTGACACCTGCTTCCAGCGGCGGAGATTAAATTGAGCGTCCAAGCACTTAGCCACAGCACGGGACGTCAATTTATCATGGCTGCACACGGGCATGGGGATCCCAAGGTCTCTAGATAATTCAAGCATCTTGTCCAACACGAGGGGCTCCAACAAATCGGGCTCCGTCTCGGGGTATGCCGCCATCGCCAGTTCCAGAACTGCGCCTCTGTAGGCCACCGGCGATTCATCAGGCGCCCGCTGGCAGTGAACAAATCTTCGATGGGCGTCGTCCAGAGGCTCGTACGCATCCGCCATCTCCTCGAAGACACCCTGCAGTGTCTTCTTCTTGTCGGCCTTGATGGAGCAGAAGAACCGGACGGACTCGTCGTCGAGAAGTGTTGGTAAGACTTCCAGGGCCTCCGCGTCCGTCCACATGGCGGAGCGTACGGCCGCTTGAAAACGGCAGGCGAATACGCTCCAATCGCCGCCGATTGAGAATTCTTTGACCGTTGTCAAATGACGGCTGCGGGTTCTTGCTCCTCCGTCCTCCTCCGATGGTGACACGCGCGGCAGCGACAAGATGGCGTCGCTCCGCAACGTGTGCAAGATGGCGGCTTCCCGCGGCGGAGGGCGCAAGATGGCGGCTTCCCGCCGTTCTTCCTCGGCCACGCCCAAGATGGCGTCTTCGTGCCGCGTGGTCGAGAGGGCTGACGGCGACGGCAAGGCCCCGGCCCGTTGTTCCTCGCCGGGCCTCCCCAAAGTCGTCGCCGGCATAACGAGAACGCACAATTGCGCCAGTACTGCCTTCAGCGCCTCCAGTTGCGCCGCCACCTGTCGCCATCCGTCGTCAGCGTCCAGTCGCGTGGGTGGGCCCACCGAGGCGGCCACGTCCTGCATGGCTGGAACCCCGCTCGTCCCCGCTCCGCTGTCTTCCTCCATTGTGTGCAGCGCCACCGCTGGAGGGAGATCGTCGTCGGAAGATGTTGCCGAAGATGGTGCAGGGACGGTCTTCTTCCTGAGCTGTTTTGACATGCCGTTTCACTTCTGACACCAATGTAATAAAGGACTCTCTCTCAGATGCCGATCTCCGTTGTCCTTTATTGGGTTCGTAAAATCTCCGTACCACGGCGTCTCGCTCAGGCCCGCGTCCCGCTCGACGACCTCTCCAGAGCCTCGGCTGCTCCGTTGTGCAGTCTCCCTGCTGCTCCAATATGCAGTCTCCCTGCTGCCCCGTCAGGCAATCCTTGCAGCCACACAGCTGCCCCGCTATTTAGCGTCACTGCTGCCCCTTCCACAGCTAGCTTCTCACTGCCCCGTTAGCTCTCTTCATCTGACACCGATGGCCATCGGTGTTGACGTCTCCCACCGTGTGGCAACCGAGCCACACTCTCCGTCTTGTCCAGCGTGGCCTCCTCGTATTTCACTCTGTCTCAACTCCCCTTTCCCCTTCCGGTTCTCTCCCTAAATCCTCTCCCCCACGTGACCCTAACTCCACCCACTCCCCACGTGACCCAGACTCCACCCCCCCTCAATCCTTGCTCACATTACATTGGCATTGACCACAATACCTGCAGCCATAATGCAAACAAAAAACATAACTCTGATAATATTTGCACTGTCCTTGAAGTTGATTGGTCCACACCCGAGACAGCTTTCCTTAGAGCCTAGTCTCACATGGTGTTGGACCAGATGACGCCAAAAGGCGCACAACTCAAAGACAATGCACCATCAGAGTATGAGAGCTCGGGGTAAGCATTTACACCATTGGAACCTCATTTGCCAGTAAAAAATATGATAATTGTTTTTTTACCCTTCTATCTGGCAACAAACCTGACACCTGTTTTACAAGGAGTTATGTTTGCATTTACCACAATACCTGCAGCCATAATGCAAACAAAAAACATAACTCTGATAATGTATGCACTGTCCTTGAAGTTGATTGGTCCACACCCGAGACAACTTTCCTTAGAGCCCAGTCTCACATGGTGTTGGACCAGATGACGCCAAAAGGCGCACAACTCAAAGACAATGCACCATCAGAGTATGAGAGCTCGGGGTAAGCATTTACACTATTGGAACCTCCTTTGCCAGTAGCAAAATATGATAATTGTTTTTTTACCCTTTTATCTGGCAACAAAACTGACACCTGTTTTACAAGTAGTCATGTTTGCATTGACCACAATACCTGCAGTCATAATGCAAACAAAAAACATAACTCTGATAATGATAGGCACTGTCATTGAAGTTGATTGGTCCACACCCGAGACAGCTTTCCTTAGAGCCTAGTCTCACATGGTGTTGGACCAGATGACGCCAAAAGGCGCACCTACCCAGCCAGGGTGCGGGTCTCCACCACTGGTCCACGCTTGGCACTTACAAGGACGTGGGGTCCCGGGGGTCCCAGGGTCCTTGCCGAGCCGGTCTTCAGTCTTCGTCTTCAGAGCACCGCCTCGAGCCGTCCTGAGGTCCGTCTTTTATACCCATCTCGGGGAGTCTCCGCCCCCGGTACTGCCCCCTTTCTGGAACCTTCCAGGGGGCTTTGGAATAACCCCCAACCCGTCACCTGGGGTCGGGGGTGAACTTGGATTCTCAATGGTCTGGCTCTCTCTAGCTCAGGGTGGCACCCGCTACAGACCCGTGCCCGCAACTACTACAGGTGTAGAGAAGTTCCAACAGACGTACTTGTAGACGGAGGTAAGTTAAGGGCTTCGGCCAGGGTTTATTAAAGCTTATACTGGTAGGAACGAAGTGGACCAGCCTACAATAGATTATATTGTCCGTCCGTTTGTCTGTTTGTCCGTCCGTCCATCCGTCCGTCCGTCCGTCCGTGTAGCAACATCGCCCCCTACTGCAAACACTTGGCATGACCCTACAAAAACCTTTAGACTCTGTGAGGCTTTCCTGGCTAAACAAGTGTAACATTCCCTTATAATTCCCTCAGATAGCTTTTAATTAAAACATTTAAATTAATGAGGCTTTCCTGGCTAAACACGTGTAACATTCCCTTATAATTCCCTGAGATAGCTTTCAATTAAAACTTTGAAATTAAATAAAAAAAACTCACAGCACCCTAAAGCCTACAGCTAGGCCTAAAGCCTAGAACTAGGCCTCAAAGTCTCCCTTCGTATCGTACCCCCGCATGTGTGCAAGGGAGTTCATGTTTAACAATGTTACATTCCCTGATGCTTTCAAATAGAATCATTTAAATTTAAAGCTTTTACATAAATAATTAAAACAGGTAAATTAAAAATTAACTCACGGCGCCCTAAAGCCTACAGCTAGGCCTAAAGCCTAGACCTAGGCCTCAAACTCTCCCTTCGTATCGTACCCCCGCGTGTGTGAAAGGGAGTTAATGTTTAACAATGTTACATTCCTTGATGTTTTTTAATAGAAACATTTACATTTAAAGCTTTTACATTAAAAAACAACTCCCTACCCCCTCCTCGTCGGCGGCTTTCCAGCCTAGAGCCAGGACTGGGAATCTCTCTCCCGCTAGGGGTGTATTGGGCGGGGCTACAGCGGCAGGGGGCGGGGCTACGCGGGGCTGGGCGGGGCAACGGCGGCAGGGGGCGTGGGCACGAGGTGGAGGGTGGGGCTACGCGGGGTTGGGGCGGGGTTACGGCGGTAAGGGGCGGGGCAACGAGCTGGGGCCGGGGACACCGAGATGGGGCGGGGTTACGCGGGTGGAGGGCGGAGCCACGGGGCATCCACTTATTGGCGGCCATTTTTTGCCATTTCATCTTATTATAGCCATTAAATTGTTCGTTCCTACCAGCCCACCCCGCAGGGTCCTGTTCAATATTACACAGCAGGGTACACAACTCCCAGGGGCTAGGGGGGGGTCCTACTCTGAGTCCGGGTCCCTGCCGGCTAGCTCCGGTCTCTCTCTCTCGTGTCGGATCGTGGACTCTGCCGACTCCACCGAGCGGAGAGAGAAGCACCTCTACGGCGACCACCGGCTTCTCCCCAGACTCCCTATTCGATCCCTCTCTCTACCCCTGGTTCCCTCTTCACCCTTCTTACTCTACCCGTTACCACGGTGACCCCGCTTACGTCACGGGGTTTCCCTTAAATACCCTAGGAGACGTGACGTCATCGCACTGAACGGCACACCCGACATCACGTCCCCATTTTACTCCTCTACACAGGTAAGTATAGACAGGGCGGTGTGTGCTTTGTATTTCCGGCGCTACACTTGCAAGAGATTTTGATCGTGTTTGAACATACCAGTTTTGTTATTGCCGTAAAGGGTACACACCCATTCTTATTTTTCATTCTTTTATCCTGGCAAAAAGGTCTCATGTTATAGCTGCTGCTCACCCCAAGTTAAGGGCCGTCCATAAATGACGTCACGCACCTGGGGGGGGGGGGGTCAGACATTTGTGACGATGTGTGACGAGGGGGGGGGGGTTGAGAAATGTGACGTCACATCAAAATGCGCAACTTTAAATAAATATAGACAACACGTTTTACTTAATTAAATAGACTTTTTTATAAATGTTTTCTCCTACAACATCAGAGTGCAGCGCCACATTAAATACGCACTACAATGACAATAGTTTAAAGCGATTTGAAGCATGTTTTATTTTGGGGGGGGGGGCGGGGGCAGAGCTTTATGACGTCATATTGCTCTGATTCGTGCGTGGTCCTTGTGCTGGTCTCTGGTGTGACACTGGCGGTGAGACGAGGCCATGAGGAAGGCTGCTGTCGCTGTTGTACATACTGGTAGGAACCTCCTGGTTACACCAGCCCACAGGGGATTGTTGTGTCCGTCCGTCGTGCAGGGAGGGGCTGAGTGGGGAGGGGAGGGCTGGGTGGGGAGGGTGGGGAGGGGCTGGGTGGGAGGGTGGGGAGGGGCTGGGTGTGGAGGGAGGGGCTGTGTGGGGAGGGGCTGGGTGGGAGGGGCTGGGTGGGGAGGGTCGGGCTGGGTGGGGAGGGGCTGGGTGGGAGGGTGGGGAGGGGCTGGGTGGGAGGGTGGGGAGGGGCTGGGTGGGAGGGTGGGGAGGGGCTGGGTGGGGGGGGAGGGGCTGGATGGGGAGGGTCGGGCTGGGTGGGGAGGGGCTGGGTGGGAGGGTGGGGAGGGGCTGGGTGGGTGGGAGGGTGGGGAGGGGCTGGGTGGGGGGGGAGGGGCTGGAAGGTGGGGAGGGTGGGGCTGGGTGGGGAGGGGCTGGTCACCCCGTGGTGCCCTTATAACACTCAACGTTTCACCTACTCACGCCGGCTTGTGCCCGCCCTCACAGTCGGGCATGTTTGCGGAATATTCGGTGTCTCATCAGCAGCACGGCTAGGTTTGCCGGTGAATTTAGCCGGTGAACTTTGCCGGTGAACTTTGCCAGTGAACCTTGCCGGTGAACCGTGCCAATGAACTTTGCCGGTAAACCTTGCCGGTGAACTTTGCCAGTGAACTTTGCGGTGAACTTTGCCGGTGAACTTTGTCAGTGAACTTTGCCGGTGAACTTTGCCGGTGAACTTTGCCGGTGAACTTTGCCGGTGAACTTTACCGGTGAACTTTGCCTGTGAACTTTATCAGTGAACTTTGCCAGTGAACTTTGCCAGTGAACTTTGCCGGTGAACTTTGTCAGTGAACTTTGCCAGTGAACTTTGTCAGTGAACTAGGCCAGTGAACTTTGCTGGTGAACTTTGCCAGTGAACTTTGCCGGTGAACCTTGCCAGTGAACTTTGCCGGTAAACCTTGCCAGTGAACTTTGCCGGCGAACCTTGCCGATGAACATTGCTGGTCAACGTTGCCGGTCAACCTGCCAGTGAACTTTGCCAGTGAACTTTGCCGGTGAACTTTGCCGGTGAACTTTGCCGGTGAACTTTGCCGGTGAACTTTGCCGGTGAACTTTGCCAGTGAACTTTGCTGGTGAACTTTGCCAGTGAACTTTGCTGGTGAACTTTGCCAGTGAACTTTGCCGGTGAACTTTGCCAGTAAACTTTGCTGGTGAACTTTGCCAGTGAACTTTGCCGGTGAACTTTGCCAGTGAACTTTGCTGGTGAACTTTGCCAGTGAACTTTGCTGGTGAACTTTGTCAGTGAACTTTGCCGGTGAACTTTGCCGGTGAACTTTGCCAGTGAACTTTGCCGGTGAACTTTGCCAGTGAACTTTGCCGGTGAACTTTGCCAGTGAACTTTGCTGGTGAACTTTGCCAGTGAACTTTGCCGGTGAACTTTGCTAGTGAACTTTGCCGGTGAACTTTGCCGGTGAACTTTGCTGGTGAACTTTGCCAGTGAACTTTGCCGGTGAACTTTGCCAGTGAACTTTGCTGGTGAATTTTGCCAGTGAACTTTGCCGGTGAACTTTGCCAGTGAACTTTGCCGGTGAACTTTGCCGGTGAACTTTGCTGGTGAACTTTGCCAGTGAACTTTGCCGGTGAACTTTGCCGGTGAACTTTGCTGGTGAACTTTGCCGGTGAACTTTGCTGGTGAATTTTGCCAGTGAACTTTGCGGTGAACTTTGCCAGTGAACTTTGCTGGTGAACATTGCTGGTGAACTTTGCGGTGAACTTTGCCAGTGAACTTTGCTGGTGAACATTGCTGGTGAACTTTGCGGTGAACTTTGCCAGTGAACTTTGCCGGTGAACTTTGCTGGTGAACTTTGCCAGTGAACTTTGCCGGTGAACTTTGCCAGTGAACTTTGCTGGTGAATTTTGCCAGTGAACTTTGCCGGTGAACTTTGCCAGTGAACTTTGCCGGTGAACTTTGCCGGTGAACTTTGCTGGTGAACTGTGCCAGTGAACTTTGCCGGTGAACTTTGCCAGTGAACTTTGCCGGTGAACTTTGCCGGTGAACTTTGCCGGTGAACTTTGCCGGTGAACTTTGCCGGTGAACTTTGCTGGTGAACTTTGCCGGTGAACTTTGCTGGTGAACTTTGCCAGTGAACTTTGCGGTGAACTTTGCCGGTGAACATTGCCGGTGAACTTTACCGGTGAACCTTGCCGGTGAACTTTGCCGGCCGGGTCTGACCACTGGGGTTTGGCACTCACGGACCACACCCCTCCCCCCCCCCTTCGCATGAACCGGTAACCGACTGAAAGAAAAGAACGCGGTACTAACCGGTTTTTAATGATTACATTAACCCCCCCACCCCCCGTCTGGCCCTCGCAGCTGATTGGCGCACAAGTTTCCACGTGTGTCCCACGCTGCGTGAGAGCGACACAGGAGGGAGGACGTCTCAACAACCCTGCGGCTGTCGCCTTCTGCTGCTGCTGCTGCTGTTGTTGTACTTAGCGGTGAAACGTCACCGCATCTCGAATTGTAAACATTGTAGTGGGTTCACTCTTCAACACACACACACCGGTTAGTGCTGAGGGAGGAGAGGGAGGAGTCTAGAGAGAGTGGGAGGAGTCTAGAGAGAGTGGGAGGAGTCTAGAGAGAGTGGGAGGAGTCTAGAGAGAGTGGCAGGAGTCTAGAGAGAGTGGGAGGAGTCTAGAGAGAGTGGGAGGAGTCTAGAGAGTGGGAGGAGTCTAGAGAGAGTGGGCGGAGTCTAGAGAGAGTGGGAGGAGTCTAGAGAGTGGGAGGAGTCTAGAGAGTGGGAGGAGTCTAGAGAGAGTGGGAGGAGTCTAGAGAGAGTGGGAGGAGTCTAGAGAGAGAGTGGGAGGAGTCTAGAGAGAGTGGGAGGAGTCTAGAGAGAGTGGGAGGAGTCTAGAGAGAGTGGGATGAGTCTAGAGAGAGTGGGAGGAGTCTAGAGAGAGAGTGGGAGGAGTCTAGAGAGAGTGGGAGGAGTCTAGAGAGAGAGTGGGAGGAGTCTAGAGTGACAGTGCGAGTGATGGGTGGGGGTGAGAGTTGATGAATGTGAGTCGGGAGAGGGAGCAGTGGGAGGAGTGACGCGAGGGGGAGGGGGAGGAGTGACGTGGGGGAGGAGTGACGTGGGGGAGGGGGAGTGACGTGAGGGGGAGGAGTGACGTGGGGGAGGAGTGACGTGGGGGAGGGGGAGGAGTGACGCACGTGATCAAGGAGGAGTGGAAGTTGGGAGGCATTGAAGCTGCCCTGCCCCAAGTTGCTGCTGCTGCTGCAGCTGGAGTCGGCGGTTGTAGGCGATGTTGGTGGCGGCGATGTCGATGGTGGTGGTGATGATGTTGCCGAAGTGATCGATGGCCTCGCGAGGAAGGCGGTGCCCTGGTGGAAGAGCACGACGCTTCGTCTCCCTCGTCTGAGCCCCCCGGGGAAAGTAACTCCGAAGTAACGTCAAAGTAACGCCGAAGTAACGAAGCGAAGAGAAGTTTGTCAGGAAGGGGCGGCGAGGCGATGCCGGGCGACGTGGGGCCAAGTTCGAGCGCTGGACTTGTGGAAAAGTGTCTGACTGTGACGGTGGGCAGATAGACACACACAGATAGACACACACACAGATAGACACAGATAGACACACACACAGACACACACACACAGACACACACACAGATAGACACACAGATAGACACACACACAGATAGACACACAGATAGACACACACACACAGATAGACACACACACACAGACACACACAGATAGACACACAGACACATACACACCACAGACACATACACACAGATAGACACACACAGACACACACAGATAGACACACAGATAGACACACATAGACACATACACACAAATAGACACACAGACACACAGATAGACACACACACAGACACATACACACAGACACACACAGATAGACACACAGACACATACACACCACTGACATACACACAGATAGACACACACAGATAGACACACACAGACACATACACACAAATAGACACACATGCACACACAGATAGACACACAGACACATACACACACATAGACACAGACACACACAGATAGACACACACAGATAGACAGATACATACAGAGACACACACAGACACACACAGACACACACAGATAGACACACACACAGATAGACAGATACATACAGAGACATCCGTCCATATAAACACACAGACGGACACACAGACAGAGACACAGTCGCACACACAGAGACACAGACAGACACAGAGACACAGACAGAGACACAGAGACACACACAGAGACAGACACAGACGGAGACACAGAGACACACACAGAGACACTGAGACACAGGACAGACTCACTGAGACACACTTAGACTCACCCACACTTACACTTAGACTCACCCATACTTACACTTAGACTCACTCACACACTTAGACTCACCCACACTTACACTTAGACTCACCCACACTTACACTTAGACTCACTCACACACTTAGACTCACTCACACACTTAGACTCACTCACACACTTAGACTCACCCACACTTACACTTAGACTCACCCACACTTACACTTAGACTCACTCACACTTACACTTAGACTCACTCACACACTTAGACTCACTCACACACTTAGACTCACCCACACTTACACTTAGACTCACCCACACTTACACTTAGACTCACTCACACACTTAGACTCACTCACACACTTAGACTCACTCACACACTTAGACTCACTCACACTTACACTTAGACTCACTCACACACTTGGACTCACCCACACTTACACTTAGACTCACCCACACTTACACTTAGACTCACTCACACACTTAGACTCACTCACACACTTAGACTCACTCACACACTTAGACTCACTCACACTTACACTTAGACTCACTCACACACTTAGACTCACTCACACACTTAGACTCACTCACACTTACACTTAGACTCACTCACACTTACACTTAGACTCACTCACACACTTGGACTCACCCACACTTACACTTAGACTCACCCACACTTACACTTAGACTCACTCACACACTTAGACTCACCCACACTTACACTTAGACTCACCCACACTTACACTTAGACTCACTCACACACTTAGACTCACTCACACACTTAGACTCACTCACACACTTAGACTCACTCACACACTTAGACTCACTCACACTTACACTTAGACTCACTCACACACTTAGACTCACTCACACACTTAGACTCACTCACACTTACACTTAGACTCACTCACACTTACACTTAGACTCACTCACACACTTGGACTCACCCACACTTACACTTAGACTCACTCACACTTACACTTAGACTCACTCACACACTTAGACTCACCCACACTTACACTTAGACTCACCCACACTTACACTTAGACTCACTCACACACTTAGACTCACCCACACTTACACTTAGACTCACTCACACACTTAGACTCACTCACACACTTAGACTCACCCACACTTACACTTAGACTCACTCACACGCTTGGACACGGGGCACCCTAAGGAAGGGACACTGAACAGGAGGAGCTAGACGAGGAGTAGGAGGAGCTAGACGACGAGGAGGAGGAGCTAGACGACGAGTAGGAGGAGCTAGACGACGAGGAGGAGGAGCTAGACGACGAGTAGGAGGAGCTAGACGACGAGGAGGAGGAGCTAGACGACGAGGAGGAGGAGCTAGACGACGAGTAGGAGGAGCTAGACGACGAGGAGGAGGAGCTAGACGACGAGTAGGAGGAGCTAGACGAGTAGGAGGAGCTAGACGACGAGTAGGAGGAGCTAGACGAGGAGGAGGAGCTAGACGAGGAGGAGGAGCTAGACGACGAGTAGGAGGAGCTAGACGACGAGGAGGAGGAGCTAGACGAGGAGGAGGAGCTAGACGACGAGGAGGAGGAGCTAGACGAGGAGGAGGAGCTAGACGACGAGTAGGAGGAGCTAGACGAGGAGGAGGAGGAGCTAGACGACGAGGAGGAGGAGCTAGACGACGAGTAGGAGGAGCTAGACGACGAGGAGGAGGAGCTAGACGACGAGTAGGAGGAGCTAGACGACGAGGAGGAGGAGCTAGACGACGAGTAGGAGGAGCTAGACGACGAGTAGGAGGAGCTAGACGAGGTGTAGGAGGAGCTAGACGACGAGTAGGAGGAGCTAGACGACGAGTAGGAGGAGCTAGACGAGGTGTAGGAGGAGCTAGACGACGAGGAGGAGGAGCCATGACGATGACGACGACGCCGTGGTGCAGCAGCGGGGTCAACAGCAGCGTGCTGTCCACGTGGTACCACCGCGACCTGAGCCGCGTGCGCGCCGAGGAGCTGCTGGGACGCGCCGCTCGCGACGGCTCCTTCCTGCTGCGCGACAGCGAGTCGGTGCCAGGAGCATTCGCCCTCTGCCTGCTGTGAGTGGCGGGGGCACGGGGGGGGGGCACGGGGGGGGGGGGCACGGGGGGGGGGCACGGGGGGAGGCACGGGGGGGGCGGGGGGGCACGTTGGTGGGGGGGCACCGGGGGGGGGGGGGGCACGGGGGGCCTTCGGTGTCCCCACAACACGGGGGCCTTCACTCATCGCCCTGGGGTCCAGGGGACATAGACCCCCCCCCAGGTCCCCAGGGGCCCCTCACCCACCTTCTCCATGGGGGTCTTCACTCACCCCACGGGACCCCCCCCCCACGGGAGTGTAAACGCGTGCGAGTGTGTGAGTGAGTGTACGAGTGTGAATGAGTGAGTGTGCGAGTGTGAGTGAGTGTGCGAGTGAGTGTGAGTGATTGGGGAGTTGGGCCTGTTGGACCAGCCCTCGGGGCTCGTCTGGGCTCCCCGCGGGGTCAGGGTGGAGGGGCCACGGGGAAGGGGTCGGGGCGAGGGGGACGGGACGGGGGTCATCTTTGTGGTTCCTCAGCGGCAACGCCGAGTTCCTCTGGGGGTTCTTGGGGTCTCCCGGGGATTACTTTGGGTTTCTCTGGGATTACTTGTAGGGTTCATCTGCGATTACTTTTAGGGTTTCTCTGGGATTACTTTTAGGGTTTCTCTGGGATTACTTTTGGGGTATCTGTAATTACTTTTAGAGTTTAGCTGGGATTATTTTTGGGGTTTCTGGGATTTTTTTTTGTGGTTTCTCCGGGATTACTTTTGGGTTTCTCCAGGATTACTTTATTATTATTATCTGGGATTACTTTTGGTATGGAGTTCATATCCCGACCCTGATGACGCCTGCTGTTTATTTGGAGTTTGCGTCTCTCTCTCAGCTCTCATGGATTTTTGTCCGGGTCCTCCGGTTTCTCCCCTCCACATTCAGCAATCAACATCACCACGCGTTTATAGAGACACCGCCAACAACGTGTAAGGATTGTCACGTAAACAGAACGTGCCAATCTGCTGCTAGTTTTTAGCACGCTGGCAAATGTCGTGGGTTCACTCTCCAGCACACAGCCGGCGCGCTGTACCAGTAACGGATTGGTGGCCACGTTCTGTTTTCGTGACAAACCTCGCTAATCGGCTGTGCCGGGTGGTGGCGGGTTTAACGACACAACGTTTAGATTCACTCCATCTAACCCCAAAACCCGCTGTGGTGGATGAGAGAGCCACTTCGTTGTGTAGGTTTTTACCCTTTCATCTGGTACAAAAACTGACACCTTTATACAAGGGATCATGTTTGCAATAACCACAACACAAGCAGTCAAAATGCAAACAAAAATAGACAACTCTGATGATAATGATATGCACTGTCCTTGAAGTTGATTGGTCCACACCCGAGACAGCTTTTCTTAGAGCCTAGTCTCCATTGGTGTTGGACCAGATGACGCCAAAAGGCGTACAACTCAAAGACAGCGCACTATCAGAGTATTGAGAGCTCGGGGTAAGGATTTACACTGAGACCTCCTTTACCAGTGGCAAAATATAGTAATAGGTTTTTGTATAAAAGTGTCAGTTTTTGTACCAGTTGAAAGGGTAAAAACCTATTACTATATGTTTCCACTGGTAAAGGAGATGTCTCAGTGTATATGACAAACGAGTCAAGGTCCTCATTTGGCAAAATCAAAAAATGACACTGGTCAACACACTTTTTCTGGCATAAGGTATTCCAACGGGTTTTAGGTCATTTTGGGGTGCTGATTCCAAATCTGGCATCAGTTTTTGTCTATCACATCAGGTTTTTGAGATTTCACTGGTCAACAATAAGAAAACATTTTTTCTGGCCTGGACTTTTGCAGCTGTTCTAGACTAATTTCAGGGTGCTGATTCCAAATCTGATCTCAGATTTGCTCCGTCACATCTCATTTTATGCTATCGGCATACCCCATTTTCATTGATTTTACCCGAAATTAGCTCTGTCACTTATGATTGCAAGTTGTTGCGAGTCAGTGACTGCTTTAGTGTTAAAATATGGTGCTGTATTTTTAGGATAGTGTGTTTATAATATCATTTTATGTAGATATCCACATTTATTTAATATTTTTCTTCTGCAGTTTTTATTGAAAATGCTATATTTGATACACTGGTCAACACACTTTTTCTGGCATAAGGTATTCCAACGGTTTTAAGGTAATGTTGGGGTGCTGATTCCAAATCTGGCATCAGTTTTTGTCTATCACATCAGGTTTTTGAGATATCAAATATTGCATTTTCAATAAAAACTGCGGAAGAAAAATATTAAATAGATGTGGATATCTACATAAAATGATATTATAAACACACTATCCTAAAAATACAGCACCATATTTTAACACTAAAGCAGTCACTGACTCGCAACAACTTGCAATCATAAGTGACAGAGTTAATTTCGGGTAAAATCAATGAAAATGGGGTATGCCGATAGCATAAAATGAGATGTGATAGAGCAAATCTGAGGTCAGATTTGGAATCAGCACCCTAAAATTACACTATGAGACCTCCTTTACCAGTGGCAAAATATAGTAATAGGTTTTTATCCTTTCAACTGGTACAAGGGTAAAAACCTATTACTATATTTTGCCACTGGTAAAGGAGGTCTCAGTGTAAATCCTTACCCCGAGCTCTCAATACTCTGATAGTGCACTGTTTTTGAGTTGTACGCCTTTTGGTGTCATCTGGTCCAACACCAATGGAGACTAGGCTCTAAGAAAAGCTGTCTCGGGTGTGGACCAATCAACTTCAAGGACAGTGCATATCATTATCAGAGTTGTTTCTTTTTTGCTTTTTGACTGCTTGTGTTGTGGTTATTGCAAACATAATGCCTTGTATAAAGGTGTCAGTTTGTGTACCAGTTGAAAGGGTAAAAACCTATTACTATACCCTGAAATTAGTCTAAAACAGCTGCAAAAGTCCAGGCCAGATTTTTTGGTTGTTGTTGACCAGTGTTATTTATCTGGGTGCCTCGCGGAAGGCAAGCTACTCGGCCCACTGGTTTGCGGGAGCCCCTGAGCGCTTCGTGAGCGCTGATCGTGAGACCCGCCGGTGCCCGTGCAGCGTCCCTGGCCTACTCGCCCTGCAACTCCACACGCTGCCCGGCAGCTTCCGCTGAAGCCAGCTCACCTCGCGCCGGTTTCACATCCTGGGGTCTCATCAGTTGACATATCGCCGCGGTGGCTGGGACATGTTCATTATCTCGCCTGGTGTACAGGAGGTCGTGGGTTCCATTCCGTCCCTGACGCCTGCTGCTGTATATTTGGAGTTTGCGTCTCTCTCTCTCTCATCATCATCATCACGGTGGCTAGGAGATGTTTACTACCTCGCCTGGTGTGCAGGAGGTCGTGGGTTCGTGCCCGACCCTGACGCCTGCTGTATATTTGGAGTTTGCGTCTCTCTCTCTCTCTCTCATCATCATCACGGTGGCTAGGAGATGTTAACTACCTCGCCTGGTGTGCAGGAGGTCGTGGGTTCGTGCCCGACCCTGACGCCTGCTGTATATTTGGAGTTTGCGTCTCTCTCTCATCATCATCACGGTGGCTAGGAGATGTTAACTACCTCGCCTGGTGTGCAGGAGGTCGTGGGTTCGTGCCCGACCCTGACGCCTGCTGTATATTCGGAGTTTGCGTCTCTCTCTCTCTCATCATCATCATCACGGTGGCTAGGAGATGTTTACTACCTCGCCTGGTATACAGGAGGTCGTGGGTTCGTGCCCGACCCTGACGCCTGCTGTATATTTGGAGTTTGCGTCTCTCTCTCTCTCATCATCATCATCACGGTGGCTAGGAGATGTTTACTACCTCGCCTGGTATACAGGAGGTCGTGGGTTAGATCCCGACCCTGACGCCTGCTGCTGTATATTCGGAGTTTGCGTGTCTCTCTCTCTCATCATCATCAACACGATGGCTAGGAGATGTTAACTACCTCGCCTGGTGTGCAGGAGGTCGTGGGTTTGTGACCGACCCAGACGCCTGCTGCTGTATATTCGGAGTTTGCGTTTCTCTCTCTTTCAGTATCATCATCATCACGGTGGCTAGGAGATGTTAACGATCTCGCCTGGTGTACAGGAGGTCGTGGGTTCCATCCCGACCCTGACGCCTGCTGCTGTATATTTGAGTTTGTATCTCTCTCTTTCATAATCATCATCATCACGGTGGCTAGGAGATGTTAACGATCTCGCCTGGTGTACAGGAGGTCGTGGGTTAGATCCCGACCCCTGCTGCCTGCTGCATATTTGGAGTCTGCGGTGTGTCTCTCTCCCCGTGGTCGCGTGTGACAGTTGTAGCTACACACACACACAGTTGTAGCTACACACACACAGCTACACACACACACACAGCTACACACACACACACACAGCTACACACACACACACAGCTACACACACACAGCTATACACACACACAGTTGTAGCTACACACACACAGCTACACACACACACACAGCTACGCACACACACACAGCTACACACACACACAGTTGTAGCTACACACACACAGCTACACACACACACACAGCTACACACACACACAGTTGTAGCTACACACACACAGCTACACACACACACACAGCTACGCACACACACACAGCTACACACACAGTTGTAGCTACACACACACAGCTGTAGCTACACACACAGCTACACACACACACACACAGCTACACACACACACAGCTACACACACACAGCTGTAGCTACACACACAGCTACACACACACACACAGCTACACACACACAGCTACATACACACAGCTACACACACACACAGCTACACACACACAGTTGTAGCTACACACACACACACACAGCTGTAGCTACACACACACAGATACACACACACAGCTACACACACACACAGCTGTAGCTTCACACACACACACGGCTACACACACACACGGCTACACACACACACAGCTACACACACACACAGATACACACACACACACTGCTACACACACACACAGCTATAGCTTCACACACACACACACAGCTACACACACACACAGCTACACACACACACAGCTACACACATACACAGCTACACACACACACAGCTACACACACACACAGCTACACACACACACAGTTGTAGCTACACACACACACAGCTACACACACACACAGCTACACACACACACAGCTACACACACACACAGTTGTAGCTACACACACACACAGCTACACACACACACAGCTACACACATACACAGCTACACACACACACAGCTACACACACACACAGTTGTAGCTACACACACACACAGCTACACACACACACAGCTACACACACACAGTTGTAGCTACACACACACATATACACACACACAGCTACACACACACACAGTTGTAGCTACACACACACATATACACACCACGAAGGGCATCCTCTTGCTAATGACACCCTGGGATCAGCGTTCCCCAACGTTGCACAACGTTGGGGAACGTTGCACATCGCGTAATTGAGCGGTGCACTCTGGGAAATCTTCGCTGAGTCAAAGGAGTGAGCTCACACACACACACGTGAGAGAGTGTGAGCAAAGACAAAGATCCCCCGTGTAGCCTTAACAGACTGTTGGGGCAAGTGCTGTTAGCGAGTAGCAGCTATGAAGGTTGGGACGGTACACGAGGGGGTGGGTGGCCGGCACCACGCCCGGCCGCCTTTGTCTCCCCAGTGGCGATGTTTACTACACACCTCTACACCAGCTACTCATTTGAGGCCGAGGGGATGGGTGGAGGGGATGGGTGGAGGGGGTGAGTTGAGGGGGTGAGTGGAGGGGATGGGTGGAGAGGGGATGGGGGGAGGGAGGGGTGGAGGGGGTGGGTGGAGGGGGTGAGTTGAGGGGGTGAGTTGAGGGGATGGGTGGAGGGGGTGAGTTGAGGGGATGAGTGGAGGGGATGGGTGGAGAGGGGATGGGGGGAGGGGATGGGTGGAGGGGATGGGTGGAGGGGATGGGTTGAGGGGGTGAGTGGAGGGGGTGGGTGGAGAGGGGATGGGTGGAGAGGGGATGGGGGGAGGGAGGGGTGGAGGGGGTGGGTGGAGGGGGTGAGTTGAGGGGGTGAGTTGAGGGGATGAGTGGAGGGGATGGGGGGAGGGGATGGGTGGAGGGGGTGAGTTGAGGGGGTGAGTGGAGGGGATGGGTGGAGAGGGGATGGGTGGAGAGGGGATGGGGGGAGGGAAGGGTGGAGGGGGTGAGTTGAGGGGATGAGTGGAGGGGATGGGGGGAGGGGATGGGTGGAGGGGGTGAGTTCAGGGGATGAGTGGAGGGGATGGGTGGAGAGGGGATGGGGGGAGGGGATGGGTGGAGGGGATGGGTGGAGGGGATGGGTTGAGGGGGTGAGTTGAGGGGGTGAGTTGAGGGGATGAGTGGAGGGGATGGGGGGAGGGGATGGGTGGAGGGGGTGAGTTGAGGGGATGAGTGGAGGGGATGGGTGGAGAGGGGATGGGGGGAGGGGATGGGTGGAGGGGGTGAGTTGAGGGGGTGGGTGGAGAGGGGATGGGTGGAGGGGATGGGTGGAGGGGATGGGTGGAGGGGGTGAGTTGAGGGGATGAGTGGAGGGGGTGGGTGGAGAGGGGATGGGTGGAGGGGGTGGGTGGAGGGGCTGGGTGGAGGGGTCCCCAGGTCCCTAGGTCCCCAGGTCCCCAGGGCAGCTGGTGTAGACCCAGAGGGTCACGCTCAGATCGCGTTCCCCACCTGGTATTGCTCGTCAGCACGTGACGACGTGGGCCCCACGTGACTCGCTGGGCCCCACGTGACTCACTGGGCCCCACGTGACTCGCTAGATTTGTGTGGAGTTCTCAAATCGTGGCAGCAGCAGCAGGTCAGGTGGTGCTCGACTCCTGCCTTGAGCCACCGAATCACAATCTTCGTCTGGGGGGAATCCGATGAGCTACGATCCTCTCTTCTACAGATGTCCAGTAGGGACCACGCTGGCTAGGAGATGTTGACTACCTCGCCTGGTGTGCAGGAGGTCGTGGGTTCGATCCTAACCCTGACACTTGCTGCTGTATAATTTGGAGTTTGCGTGTCTCTCTCTCATCATCATCATCACGGTGGCTATGAGATGTTGACTACCTCGCCTGGTGTGCAGGAGGTCGTGGGTTCGATCCTAACCCTGACACTTGCTGCTGTATAATTTGGAGTTTGCGTGTCTCTCTCTCATCATTATCATCACGGTGGCTAGGAGATGTTGACTACCTCGCCTGGTGTGCAGGAGGTCGTGGGTTCGATCCTAACCCTGACACTTGCTGCTGTATAATTTGGAGTTTGCGTGTCTCTCTCTCATCATTATCATCACGGTGGCTAGGAGATGTTGACTACCTCGCCTGGTGTGCAGGAGGTCGTGGGTTCGATCCTAACCCTGACACTTGCTGCTGTATAATTTGGAGTTTGCGTGTCTCTCTCTCATCATTATCATCACGGTGGCTAGGAGATGTTGACTACCTCGCCTGGTGTGCAGGAGGTCGTGGGTTCGATCCCAACCCTGACGCCTGCTGCTGTATATCTGGAGTTTGTGCGTCTCTCCCCGCGGTTGCGTGGATTTTTCTCCGGTCCCTCCGCTTTTTCCTTCCACATTTAGAATGAACGTCATTTCGCTGCTATATATAATATAAATTTAGGGTGGTTTTTGTTTTATTGGGTTAGATCGCATGAATATAAGTGTCTCGTTCAACCCGCCACCTCCCGACACGGCCAATGAGAACGGGGTTTGTCACGTGACCGAAGCGTGGCCAATCCGTAGCTAGTCCAGCTCTCCCCTTGCTGCTGTGCGTTGGAGAGTGAAACCCGTTGCAGCGTTTACAATTCGGGTGACCGCGGCGTTTCACCGGTAATCACAACAACATTCGGCGGCAGCATCATCAGGCGCGAGCCACAGAGTCGTGGAGAAATCCTCCTCCTGTCTCTCTGCACGCTGGTGGCAGTAACCACGGTCATAGTGATGGCAGAGTGACCAGGAGCTGATGCGAATCCGGTGAGCGAATGGCCAGAGAGAATCCGGTGAGCGAGTTGCCGGAGAGAATCCGGCGAGTGAGGGAGTTGGCGGAGAGAATCCGGTGAGCGAGTTGCCGGAGAGAATCCGGTGAGCGAGTGGCCGAAGAGAATCCGGTGAGCGAGTTGCCGGAGCGAATCCGGCGAGTGAGCGAGTTGCCGGAGAGAATCCGGTGAGCGAGTTGCCGGAGAGAATCCGGTGAGCGAGTTGCCGGAGAGAATCCGGTGAGGGAGTTGCCGGAGCGAATCCGGCGAGCGAGTTGCCGGAGAGAATCCGGTGAGCGAGTTGCCGGAGAGAATCCGGTCTTGACTCTCCCCGCGGCGTTGACTTGCCCATAAACCCGCGGCCCGCCCCCCGCGTTTCTATTGAGCGATAGCGGGTGGGGGGGTGGGGGGGTTGAGTGGGGGGTGGAGTGGGGGGTGGGGGGGTGGAGTGGGGGGTGGGGGGGTGGAGTGGGGGGTGGGGGGGTGGAGTGGGGGGAGAGCTCACGCAGCGGGCGGCCTGTGTGTCGGTGTTGACGGTGCCACCGTTGGCGAGGCTCCTGGTTGTACTTTGGGCAGCAGCATCAGCAGCATCAGTGTCTCCCTCCTGCGTGATGGCGAGCCCTGTGCCACGCAGGGACTGCTGCCACTGGGGGTGCCCCCCCCCCCAGGCCGGACCACAGCAGCAGCAGCATCGCCCCCCCCCCCCACGCTGTAGGAGAGAAACTGGACACTTGTTATTTTTTACTAATTATTATTTTGGCACGGTGGCCCAGTGAGAGGTCGCGAGGTCATATCCCGGCCGGCCGGGTGGGTGGGGGGTGGGGGAGTGGGTGGGAGGTTGGGGGTGGGTGGGAGGTGGGGGGTGGAGGGTGGGTGGGATGTGGATGGGTGGGTGGGTGGCTGACTCAGCCCATCAGCATCCCGCGACCACGGGCACCGCTGTGGAGGATGTCACCGCTGTGGAGGATGTCACCGCTGATTTCCTCAGTGGGGAGATTCGCCCCTTGCCGTGGGAATGAACCGCACGGCACATCGCTGCTGCTGCTGCTCATGATGATGACGATGATGACGATGATGACGATCTCGTCGGCGAGGAAGTTGAACCCATCGCCACGCCAACTCCGGCAACCCTCGTGGTGGTGGCTTTTGTGGCGAAGCCGTCGGCACAAAGACGGTGGCCCACATCATCGCCCGGCGCCTTCTGCTTGCGATGCTTCTGCTGCGTCCGTCTGGAACGTTCCTTCCTTCCGATATCTGGAAGCTACCGGGAGGCTTCGCTGCACTTTCAATTCGTTATCGAGGATTGGCCAACTCACTCCGAGTGAACTGCTTTTTGTTGTGCTCGGTTTGTTGTTATTCCTCCGGCGCCAGACAAAGATCCCCCGTGTAGCCTTGAGCAGACCGTAGGGGCAAGTGCTCTTGGCGAAGGCCGGCACCACGCCCGGTCGCCTTTGTCTCCCCAGTGGTGATGGTTACCGCACACCAGACCAGGCGCTCATTTTTTTGCCTGGGTTCCTAGCGCAGTATGTTAAGCACTGCACCACCGCTCGCTCAGATCAAAGCCAAAGATCCCCCAGATAGCCTTTCAACAGACTGTCGGGGCAAGTGCTCTTCGTGAGCGGCACCTATGAAGGCCGGCACGGCGCACGAGGGGGTGGGTGGCCAGCACCACGCCCGGCCGCCTTTGTCTCCCCAGTGGCGATGTTTACTACACACCGCACCAGGCGCTCATTTGAGGCCGAGTCGACCTAGGGGAGGAGGCCCAGGACCGTTTGAGATAATTGTCACCGGTGTTTGTTGGGGTGGTTATTTTACTTTTATTAATTTATTTATTTTCTCCTACGTGACTTTACCGAAAAAACCTAAGAGTATGAATCTTTGCAGTCACGACAGCTTCACATCTAGAATGGAACTGGGGTTCGTGGCGTGGCGCGCTAACCGCTACACTGCCGCTCCCCCCGCTATAACAACAAGAACAACAACAACAAGAACAACAACAACAACACACACACACGACTCCCACGGCTGGCTGCTGCTGCTGCTGCGTGGATCACGAGCGGGCGACGAGCGTCGAGTGGACCGTGTCGCGCTCACCCCGCACCGACCCCGACCCTCGCGTGACCCCCAACCCTCACGTGACCCCCAACCCTCACGTGACCCCAACCCTCACGTGACCCCAACCCTCACGTGACCCCAACCCTCACGTGACCCCAACCCTCGCGTGACCCCAACCCTCGCGTGACCCCCAACCCTCACGTGACCCCAACCCTCACGTGACCCCAACCCTCGCGTGACCCCAACCCTCGCGTGACCCCAACCCTCGCGTGACCCCAACCCTCACGTGACCCCAACCCTCGCGTGACCCCAACCCTCGCGTGACCCCAACCCTCGCGTGACCCCCAACCCTCACGTGACTCCAACCCTCACGTGACCCCAACCCACTGTGTGAGACTATTGGTCTCCGCTGTGTGCCTATGGGTCTCTGTATAAGTTTAAGGGTCTTTGCATGAGTCTATGGGTCTCTGCGTGGGTCTACAGGTCTCTGTGTGAGTCTTACGGGTCTCTGTGTAAGTCTATGGGTCTCTGTGTGAGTCTACGGGTCTCTGTGTGTGTCTACGGGTCTCTGTGTGAGTCTACGGTCTCTGTGTGAGTCTATGGGTCTCTGTGTGAATCTACGGGTCTCTGTGTGAGTCTACGGGTCTCTGCGTGAGTCTACGGGTCTCTGTGTGAGTCTACGGGTCTCTGTGTGAGTCTACGGGTCTCTGTGTGTGTCTACGGGTCTCTGTGTGAGTCTACGGGTCTCTGTGTGAGTCTACGGGTCTCTGCGTGAGTCTACGGGTCTCTGTGTGTGTCTACGGGTCTCTGTGTGAGTCTACGGGTCTCTGTGTGAGTCTACGAGTCTCTGCGTGAGTCTACGGGTCTCTGTGTGTGTCTACGGGTCTCTGTGTGTGTCTACGGGTCTCTGTGTGAGTCTACGGGTCTCTGTGTGAGTCTACGAGTCTCTGCGTGAGTCTACGGGTCTCTGTGTGTGTCTACGGGTCTCTGTGTGAGTCTACGGGTCTCTGCGTGAGTCTACGGGTCTCTGTGTGAGTCTACGGGTCTCTGTGTGTGTCTACGGGTCTCTGTGTGAGTCTACGGGTCTCTGCGTGAGTCTACGGGTCTCTGCGTGAGTCTACGGGTCTCTGTGTGAGTCTACGTGTCTCTGTGTGTGTCTACGGGTCTCTGTGTGAGTCTACGGGTCTCTGCGTGAGTCTACGAGTCTCTGTGTGAGTCTACGAGTCTCTGCGTGAGTCTACGGGTCTGTGTGAGTCTACAGGTCTCTGTGTGAGTCTCTGTGTCTCTGTGTGAGTCTATGGGTCTCTGTGTGAGTCTACGGGTCTCTGTGTGAGTCTATGGGTCTCTGTGAGTCTATGGGTCTCTGCGTGAGTCTATGGGTTTCTGTGTGAGTCTATGGGTTTCTGTGTGAGTCTATGGGTCTCTGTGTGAGTCTATGGGTCTCTGCGTGAGTCTGTGGGTCTCTGCGTGAGTCTATGGGTTTCTGTGTGAGTCTATGGGTCTCTGTGTGAGTCTATGGGTCTCTGTGTGAGTCTATGGGTCTCTGCGTGAGTCTATGGGTCTCTGTGTGAGTCTATGGGTTTCTGTGTGAGTTTATGGGTCTCTGTGCGAGTCTATGGGTCTCTGTGTGAGTCTGTGGGTCTCTGCGTGAGTCTATGGGTCTCTGTGTGAGTCTATGGGTCTCTGTGTGAGTCTGTGGGTCTCTGCGTGAGTCTATGGGTCTCTGTGAGTCTATGGGTCTCTGTGTGAGTCTGTGGGTCTCTGCGTGAGTCTATGGGTCTCTGTGAGTCTATGGGTCTCTGTGTGAGTCTACGGATCTCCGTGTGAGTCTACGGCTCTCTGTGTGAGGCTGTGGGTCTCTGTGTGAGTCTACGGGTCTCTGCGTGAGTCTGTGGCTTGTCTGCGTGAGTGAGTCACTGGGTGAGCGGCCTGAGACCACCACTACCACCAACTCACTCCGCCGTGGGCCTGACCTCTGCGCCCTCCCCACCGTCTGGCTCGTTGTTACATCGTCGGGATGTTTCTCATTCCTCAAGTTCACCGCCGGAAGCTCGTCTCCATTGGGCCCTTCGCGAGTCGGGGTCTCTCCACTGCTGGAGGCAGGCTCCACCACGTGGTCTGTTGAACACGTGGCAGGCTCCACCACGTGGTCTGTTGAACACGTGGCAGGCTGCTCCACGTGGTCTGTTGAACACGTGGCAGGCTCCTACACGTGGTCTGTTTAACACGTGGCAGGCTCCTACACGTGGTCTGTTGAACACGTGGCAGGCTCCTACACGTGGTCTGTTGAACACGTGGCAGGCTCCTACACGTGGCCTGTTGAACACGTGGCAGGCTCCTACACGTGGTCTGTTGAACACGTGGCAGGCTGCTACACGTGGTCTGTTGAACACGTGGCAGGCTCCTACACGTGGTCTGTTGAACACGTGGCAGGCTCCTACACGTGGTCTGTTGAACACGTGGCAGGCTCCTACACGTGGCCTGTTGAACACGTGACAGGCTCCTACACGTGGTCTGTTGAACACGTGGCAGGCTCCTACACGTGGCCTGTTGAACACGTGGCAGGCTCCTACACGTGGTCTGTTGAACACGTGGCAGGCTGCTACACGTGGTCTGTTGAACACGTGGCAGGCTCCTACACGTGGTCTGTTGAACACGTGGCAGGCTCCTACACGTGGTCTGTTGAACACGTGGCAGGCTGCTACACGTGGTCTGTTGAACACGTGGCAGGCTCCTACACGTGGTCTGTTGAACACGTGGCAGGCTCCTACACGTGGTCTGTTGAACACGTGGCAGGCTGCTACACGTGGTCTGTTGAACACGTGGCAGGCTTTCGCGGCCAATATCATCCGTAATAGTTTTTTTTTGGGGGTTATCTCGCGTAAATGTATAAACGTGTCGTTAAAACCCCCCACAACCCGGCACAGACAACTAGCGAGGGTTGTCACGTAGACAGAACGTGGACAATTCGTCACTAGTACAGCACCAGTGTGTAGTAGTGTGTAGTGTATGGTAGTGTGCAGTAGTGTAGTGTTGTATAGTAGTGTATTGTTGTGTAATGTATAGTAGTGCAGTGTATAGTAGTGTAGTGTATAGTGTATTTTATAGTGTAGTGTATGGTGTAGTGTAGTGTATAATGTAGTATATATAGTAGTGTAGTGTATAGTGTAGTATAGTAGTGTAGTGTATAGTGTAGTGTATAGTGTAGTAGTATAGTAGTGTACAGTAATGTAGTGTATAGTGTAGTGTATAATGTAGTGTATAGTAGTGTACTGTATAGTATGTAGTGTATAGTAGTGTAGTGTATAGTGTAGTGTATAGTGTAGTGTATAGTACTGTATAGTGTAGTGTATAGTGTAGTGTATAGTGTAGTGTATAGTATAGTGTAGTGTATAGTATTGTAGTGTATGGTGTAGTGTATAGTGTAGTATGTAGCAGAGGTGTGGACTCGAGTCATGTGACTTGGACTCGAGTCAGACTCGAGTCATGAATTTGATGACTTGCGACTCGACTTGGACTTGCATAACAATGACTTTGTCCCACCTCTGGTATGTAGTGTATAGTAGTGTAGTGTATAGTGTAGTGTATAGTAATGTAGTGTATAGTAATGTAGTGTATAGTAGTGTAGTGCATAGTAGTGTAGTGCATAGTGTAGTGTATGGTGTAGTGTAGTGTATGGTGTAGTATATAGTGTAGTGTACCGTGTAGTGTATAGTGTAGTGTACTAGTACATCACGCCGGTTGTGTGTGGGAGAGCCAAGCCACGACATTAACCACCTGAGTTCGACGTTTCGCCAGTAATCACCACCAGCTTCATCAGGCGACAGCTAGACTGGATCTGTTCTCGTGACGAATTGGCCACGTCACGGGTGACCGTGGTCTACCCACTGCTGGAGGGAGGGGGGGGGTGATGGGGGGGGGTGATGGGGGGGGTGTGGTTGATGGGGGGGGAGGGATAGACGGGGGGGGAATGGGGGGTTAGGGGGCGGAGGGGGGAGGGAATGGAGGGTTAGGGGGCAGAGGGGGAGGAGGGGGGCGGAGGGAGGGAGGGGGAAGGGAGCGGGGAGGGAGGGGGGAGGCGGGAGGGAGGGCGGAGGTGAGAGGGGGGGAGGGAGGGAGGTGGGAGGGAGGGAGGGAGGGGGGAGGGAGGGAGGGGGGAGGGAGGGAGGGGGAGGGAGGGGGAGGGAGGGGGAGGTAGGGGGGAGGGAAGGGGGAGTGAGGGGAGGGGGAGACGCGCGTGGGAACAGGAAGCAGGGAGTGCCGCTGGCTGCTGCTGCTGGTGCCGTGAGCTGATGGGGGTCGCGGTGCGTCACTCACAGGGGGGGGGGGGGGGCTTGGGGGGGGAGGGGTTCGGTGGAACTTGGAGGGATTCCTTTTGGCCTGAGCGTCTGTGGGTGTGTCATGTGTGTGTGGGGGTGTGTGTGTGTCTGGAGGGGGGGGGGTGTCTGTGTGGGTGTGTCTGTGTGGCGGGGTGTTTGTGTGTAGTAACACGTGTGTGTGTGTAGTAACACGTGTGTGTGTGTAGTAACACGTGTGTGTGTGTCTGGCCAGGTTCCAGAACCACGTGCACACCTACCGTATCCTGCCAGATGAGGATGGAACGCTGGCCGTGCAGGTGATCCCCTGTTTCTACAACAACAACAACAACCACCACAACCACCATCACCACCACAACCACCACCATCACGATCACAACCACCACAACCACCACCACGATCACAACCACCACAACCACCACCACAACCACTACCACAATGACAACCACCACCACAATGACAACCACCACAATCACCACCACAATCACCACCATAATGACCATCACAATCATCACAACCACAATCACAACTACCACCACAACCACCAGCACAATCACAACTACCACTACAACCACTACCACAATCACAACCACCACCACAATGACAACCACCACAATCACCACCACAATCACCACCATAATCACCACCACAATCACCACCATAATGACCATCACAATCATCACAACCACCACAATCATCACAACCACCACAATCATCACAACCACCACAATCATCACAACCACAATCACAACTACCACCACAACCACCAGCACAATCACAACCACCACCACAATCACCACTACCACCACCAGGGCCACAACCACCACCACAATCAACAATCACCACCACCGCCACAACCACCACTGCAATCAACCACCACCACAATCACAACCACCACAACCACCACCATAATCACCACCACAATCATCACAACCACAATCACAACTACCACCACAATCGCCATCACAATCACAATCACCACCACCGCCACAACCACAATCAACAATCACCACCACCACCACCGCCACAACCACCGCCACAATCAACAATCACCACCACCGCCACAACCACCACCACAATCAACAATCACCACCACCACCGCCACAACCACCACCACAATCACCACCACTACCGCCACAACCACCACCACAATCACCACCACCACAACCACCACCACAATCACCACCACCACAGCCACAACCACCACAATCAACAATCACCACCACCGCCACAACCACCACCACAATCACCACCACTATCACCACCACTACCGCCACAACCACCACCACAATCACCACCACCACAACCACCACCACAATCACCACCACCACAGCCACAACCACCACCACAATCAACAATCACCACCACCACCGCCACAACCACCACCACAATCACCACCGCCACAACCACCACCACAATCACCACCACCACCGCCACAACCACCACCACAATCAACAATCACCACCACCACCAACAATCACCACCACCACAATCACAACCACCAGCAAGACAAAAGCCAAAGCTAAAGATCCCCCATATAGCTTCGCTGCGCAACAAGCCCGGCCACCCTAGAGTTCGATTCCCGCTCACGGCCACCAACACCAGTGACGATTATCTGAACCGGTCCTGAGCCTCCCCTAGGTCGACTCAGCCTCAAAAGAGTACCTGGTGCGGTGTGTAAACATCGCCACTGGGAAGACAAAGGCGGCCGGGCGTGGTGCTGGCCACCCACCCCCTCGTGTGCCGTGCCGGCCTTCATAGGTGCTCGCTAACAGCACTTGCCCCTACAGTCTGTCGAGGCTACACGGGGGATCTTTGTGAGTGTGATTGTGTATTCGTGATGATGTGAGTGTGGTGTGAGTGTCTATTAGTCAGGGTGTGAGTGTGTATTAGTGAGTGTATGTTAGTGAGTGTGGTGTGAGTGTCTATTAGTCAGGGTGTGAGTGTGTGTATTAGTGAGTGTATGTTAGTGAGTGTGGTGTGAGTGTCTATTAGTCAGGGTGTGAGTGTGTGTATTAGTGAGTGTATGTTAGTGAGTGTGGTGTGAGTGTCTATTAGTCAGGGTGTGAGTGTGTGTATTAGTGAGTGTATGTTAGTGAGTGTGGTGTGAGTTTCTATTAGTCAGGGTGTGAGTGTGTGTATTAGTGAGTGTATGTTAGTGAGTGTGGTGTGAGTTTCTATTAGTCAGGGTGTGAGTGTGTGTATTAGTGAGTGTATGTTAGTGAGTGTGGTGTGAGTGTCTATTAGTCAGGGTGTGAGTGTGTGTATTAGTGAGTGTATGTTAGTGAGTGTGGTGTGAGTGTCTATTAGTCAGGGTGTGAGTGTGTGTATTAGTGAGTGTATGTTAGTGAGTGTGGTGTGAGTGTCTATTAGTCAGGGTGTAAGTGTGTGTATTAGTGAGTGTATGTTAGTGAGTGTGGTGTGAGTTTCTATTAGTCAGGGTGTGAGTGTGTGTATTAGTGAGTGTATGTTAGTGAGTGTGGTGTGAGTGTCTATTAGTCAGGGTGTGAGTGTGTGTATTAGTGAGTGTATGTTAGTGAGTGTGGTGTGAGTGTCTATTAGTCAGGGTGTGAGTGTGTGTATTAGTGAGTGTATGTTAGTGAGTGTGGTGTGAGTGTCTATTAGTCAGGGTGTGAGTGTGTGTATTAGTGAGTGTATGTTAGTGAGTGTGGTGTGAGTGTCTATTAGTCAGGGTGTGAGTGTGTGTATTAGTGAGTGTATGTTAGTGAGTGTGGTGTGAGTGTCTATTAGTCAGGGTGTGAGTGTGTGTATTAGTGAGTGTATGTTAGTGAGTGTGGTGTGAGTGTCTATTAGTCAGGGTGTGAGTGTGTGTATTAGTGAGTGTATGTTAGTGAGTGAGGTGTGAGTGTCTATTAGTCAGGGTGTGAGTGTGTGTATTAGTGAGTGTATGTTAGTGAGTGTGGTGTGAGTGTCTATTAGTCAGGGTGTGAGTGTGTGTATTAGTGAGTGTATGTTAGTGAGTGTGGTGTGAGTTTCTATTAGTCAGGGTGTGAGTGTGTGTATTAGTGAGTGTATGTTAGTGAGTGTGGTGTGAGTGTCTATTAGTCAGGGTGTGAGTGTGTGTATTAGTGAGTGTATGTTAGTGAGTGTGGTGTGAGTGTCTATTAGTCAGGGTGTGAGTGTGTGTATTAGTGAGTGTATGTTAGTGAGTGTGGTGTGAGTGTCTATTAGTCAGGGTGTGACTGTGTGTATTAGTGAGTGTATGTCAGTGAGTGTGGTGTGAGTGTCTATTAGTCAGGGTGTGAGTGTGTGTATTAGTGAGTGTATGTTAGTGAGTGTGGTGTGAGTGTCTATTAGTCAGGGTGTGAGTGTGTGTATTAGTGAGTGTATGTTAGTGAGTGTGGTGTGAGTGTCTATTAGTCAGGGTGTGAGTGTGTGTATTAGTGAGTGTATGTTAGTGAGTGTGGTGTGAGTGTCTATTAGTCAGGGTGTGAGTGTGTGTATTAGTGAGTGTATGTTAGTGAGTGTGGTGTGAGTGTCTATTAGTCAGGGTGTGAGTGTGTGTATTAGTGAGTGTATGTTAGTGAGTGTGGTGTGAGTGTCTATTAGTCAGGGTGTGAGTGTGTGTATTAGTGAGTGTATGTTAGTGAGTGTGGTGTGAGTGTCTATTAGTCAGGGTGTGAGTGTGTGTATTAGTGAGTGTATGTTAGTGAGTGTGGTGTGAGTTTCTATTAGTCAGGGTGTGAGTGTGTGTATTAGTGAGTGTATGTTAGTGAGTGTGGTGTGAGTTTCTATTAGTCAGGGTGTGAGTGTGTGTATTAGTGAGTGTATGTTAGTGAGTGTGGTGTGAGTGTCTATTAGTCAGGGTGTGAGTGTGTGTATTAGTGAGTGTATGTTAGTGAGTGAGGTGTGAGTGTCTATTAGTCAGGGTGTGAGTGTGTGTATTAGTGAGTGTATGTTAGTGAGTGTGGTGTGAGTTTCTATTAGTCAGGATGTGAGTGTGTGTATTAGTGAGTGTATGTTAGTGAGTGTGGTGTGAGTTTCTATTAGTCAGGGTGTGAGTGTGTGTATTAGTGAGTGTATGTTAGTGAGTGAGGTGTGAGTGTCTATTAGTCAGGATGTGAGTGTGTGTATTAGTGAGTGTATGTTAGTGAGTGTGGTGTGAGTTTCTATTAGTCAGGGTGTGAGTGTGTGTATTAGTGAGTGTATGTTAGTGAGTGAGGTGTGAGTGTCTATTAGTCAGGGTGTGAGTGTGTGTATTAGTGAGTGTATGTTAGTGAGTGTGGTGTGAGTTTCTATTAGTCAGGGTGTGAGTGTGTGTATTAGTGAGTGTATGTTAGTGAGTGTGGTGTGAGTTTCTATTAGTCAGGATGTGAGTGTGTGTATTAGTGAGTGTATGTTAGTGAGGATGTGAGTGTCTATTAGTCAGGGTGTGAGTGTGTGTATTAGTGAGTGTATGTTAGTGAGTGTGGTGTGAGTTTCTATTAGTCAGGGTGTGAGTGTGTGTATTAGTGAGTGTATGTTAGTGAGGATGTGAGTGTGTATGTGAGTGTATTAGTGTGTATGTGAGTTTGTATTAGTGAGTGAGTGTTGGTGAGTGAGTATTGGTGAGTGAGTGAGTGAGTATTGGTGAGTGTTGGTGAGTAGTGATGAGTGAGTGTTGGTGAGTGAGTAGTGGTGAGTGTTGGTGAGTAGTGGTGAGTATTGGTGAGTGTTGGTGAGTGATGGTGAGTGTTGGTGAGTGAGTGTTGGTGAGTAGTGGTGAGTGTTGGTGAGTGTTGGTGAGTGTTGGTGAGTGAGTAGTGGTGAGTGATGGTGAGTGATGGTGAGTGTTGGTGAGTAGTAGTAGTGGTGAGTGATGGTGAGTGTTGGTGAGTGTTGTTGGTGAGTGATGGTGAGTGTTGGTGAGTGTTGGTGAGTGTTGGTGAGTGTTGGTGAGTGTTGGTGAGTGTTGTTGGTGAGTGATGGTGAGTGTTGGTGAGTATTGGTGAGTGTTGGTGAGCATTGGTGAGTGTTGGTGAGTGTTGGTGAGTGGTGGTGAGCATTGGTGAGTGTTGGTGAGTGTTGGTGAGTATTGGTGAGTGATGGTGAGTGTTGGTGAGTAGTGGTGAGCATTGGTGAGTATTGGTGAGTGTTGGTGAGTGGTGAGTATTGGTGAGTGATGGTGAGTAGTAGTGGTGAGTGATGGTGAGTGTTGGTGAGTGTCGGTGAGTATTGGTGAGTAGTGGTGAGTGTTGGTGAGTGTTGTTGGTGAGTGATGGTGAGTGTTGGTGAGTGTCGGTGAGTATTGGTGAGTAGTGGTGAGTGTTGGTGAGTGTTGTTGGTGAGTGATGGTGAGTGTTGGTGAGTGTTGGTGAGTATTGGTGAGTAGTGGTGAGTGTTGGTGAGTGGTGGTGAGCATTGGTGAGTGTTGGTGAGTGTTGGTGAGTATTGGTGAGTGATGGTGAGTGTTGGTGAGTAGTGGTGAGCATTGGTGAGTATTGGTGAGTGTTGGTGAGTAGTGGTGAGCATTGGTGAGTATTGGTGAGTGTTGGTGAGTGGTGAGTATTGGTGAGTGATGGTGAGTAGTAGTGGTGAGTGATGGTGAGTGGTGGTGAGTGTTGGTGAGTAGTGGTGAGTGTTGGTGAGTAGTAGTGGTGAGTGATGGTGAGTGTTGGTGAGTGTTGGTGAGTAGTGGTGAGTGTTGGTGAGTAGTAGTGGTGAGTGATGGTGAGTGGTGGTGAGTGTTGGTGAGTATTGGTGAGTGTTGGTGAGTAGTAGTGGTGAGTGGTGGTGAGTGTTGGTGAGTGTTGGTGAGTAGTGGTGAGTGTTGGTGAGTAGTAGTGGTGAGTGATGGTGAGTGAGTGTTGGTGAGTGATGGTGAGTGTTGGTGAGTGTTGGTGAGTGATGGTGAGTGTTGGTGAGTGTTGGTGAGTGATGGTGAGTGTTGGTGAGTGTTGGTGAGTGATGGTGAGTAGTAGTGGTGAGTGAGTGTTGGTGAGTGATGGTGATCTCTGGGTTGTCCTCGCATTGTCCTCGCATTCCAGGAAGAGAGCGTCACACTCCACTTCCTGTGTGACCCCTCACCCACTCACCCCCCCCTCACCACCCACTCACCCCATCCACTCACTCATCCACTCACCCCCCACTCACTCACCCCCCACTCACCCCATCCACTCACCCCCCCCTCACCACCCACTCACCCCATCCACTCACCCCCCCCTCACCACCCACTCACCCCATCCACTCACTCATCCACTCACCCCCCACTCACTCACCCCCCACTCACTCACCCCCCACTCACTCACCCCCACTCATTCACCCCCACTCACTCACTCACTCACCCCCCACTCACTCACTCACTCACCCCCCACTCACTCACCCCCCACTCACTCACCCCATCCACTCACTCACCCCCCACTCACTCACCCCCCACTCACTCACCCCATCCACTCACTCACCCCCCACTCACTCACCCCCCACTCACTCACCCCCACTCATTCACCCCCACTCACTCACTCACTCACCCCCCACTCACTCACTCACTCACCCCCCACTCACTCACCCCCCACTCACTCACCCCATCCACTCACTCACCCCCCACTCACTCACCCCCCACTCACTCACCCCCCCCTCACTCACCCCCCACTCACTCACCCCCCACTCACTCACTCACTCACCCCCACTCACTCACTCACTCACCCCCCACTCACTCACTCACTCACCCCCCACTCACTCACTCACTCACTCACCCCCACTCACTCACTCACTCACCCCCCACTCACTCACCCCCCACTCACTCACTCACTCACCCCCACTCACTCACTCACTCACCCCCCACTCACTCACTCACTCACCCCCACTCACTCACTCACTCACTCACCCCCCACTCACTCACCCCCCACTCACTCACTCACTCACTCACCCCCACTCACTCACTCACTCACCCCCACTCACTCACTCACTCACCCCCCACTCACTCACTCACTCACCCCCCACTCACTCACTCACTCACTCACCCCCACTCACTCACTCACCCCCCACTCACTCACTCACTCACCCCCCACTCACTCACCCCATCCACTCACTCACCCCCCACTCACTCACCCCCCCCTCACACTCATCCCCCCCAAATCGCCCCCACTCACCCCCTGACCCTAAAGACAGCTACACACCTCAACCCCCCACTGTTGATGCTGATGTTGCTGTAGTTGATGTTGATGATGATGTTGTAGTTGATGTTGATGATGATGTTGTAGTTGATGTTGATGCTGATGTTGCTGTAGTTGATGTTGATGCTGATGTTGCTGTAGTTGATGTTGATGATGATGTTGTAGTTGATGTTGATGATGATGTTGTAGTTGATGTTGATGATGATGTTGCTGTAGTTGATGTTGATGCTGATGTTGCTGTAGTTGATGTTGATGATGATGTTGTAGTTGATGTTGATGATGATGTTGCTGTAGTTGATGTTGATGCTGATGTTGCTGTAGTTGATGTTGATGCTGATGTTGCTGTAGTTGATGTTGATGATGATGTTGCTGTAGTTGATGTTGATGATGATGTTGCTGTAGTTGATGTTGATGATGATGTTGCTGTAGTTGATGTTGATGATGTTGTTGCTGTAGTTGATGTTGATGATGATGTTACTGTAGTTGATGTTGATGATGATGTTGCTGTAGTTGATGTTGATGATGATGTTGCTGTAGTTGATGTTGATGATGATGTTGTAGTTGATGTTGTTGATGATGTTGATGATGTTGTTGTTAATGATGCTGTAGTTGATTT